>NC_088879.1:38589340-38716612 GCF_032884065.1 Artemia franciscana | reverse complement strand
TAACCTTCATCAATCAGGATAGAATAATACTGCTTCTCTATTGAACATCCATAGGACTGCAAATACCGCAGGACTGCTGCTACCAGAGTTGTCAGTCGACCGCAACAGCTCCGCGGTTCTCGTCGACTGACGATAATTTAGAGTCAGGGCACTTCTAGGGAGATTACCCTATTTTAGGGGAAAATCACTTCTTTTAGGGACACTTATTTTGAATCTAGGGATTTAGGGAAATCTGGGGTAAAGTAAGGGTTTTTAGGGATCTTCAGGGAGAATTCGAATTTTTCAAACGAAGGCTGACCAATTCTTATAGATTGGAGATTATGGTCATTCTTCTTGAAAATACTTATGTCGCAACACTGGCTTATATTACAAAGATCAGCGCGAAATTTAAAAAAAAAGCTAAAGCGTGGAATGACATTCATTAGGAAGGGACGACTTTAATCCCTTGGATTTTCATTCATTAGGTATTTAGTAATTTAGTTTAGGTAGCCTAGTATTTAGTTTATTTTTAAGCAATGCCTTTGATTGGGTGTAAACTGCCCAACATAAAGAGTATTGGTTAGGCAGCAATTGTAGAATAGGAGCATGCGGCCTATGCACTTAGCATTAGGGATTCTTTCAATCTGCTGGTGACCTCTTTTTCCCGTGGTCATCTATCTGCAAATCCACAGGGGACTATCCAAATAAAGCACCAGCTGCCTTAGCCGGGAGCCTGGGCAGCACCAGCCCATGGAGGTGACCTTAGGTCGATGGGTGAAAAGTCAGAAACTATAATTTTTCAATTCTAAAATTTTCTTTCAGTTTTATACATTCCCTTCTATGATTGTACAGTCCATGACATCTGACCTCTTTAGGAGTAAAAAAGAAAAAGCAATTCTGCTACTTAAAAAATGAATATTTTAATTGATTTTGTAACTACATCAATTTTAAACAGGTCAGAAGGGCTTAAATTTAATTATGAAGTAAGAAAATATGATTTAAACCATGAAAGAACAGTTTTTGACTTGATAATTGGCAGGCGTTGATGTTTCGTCCTGACACAAAATGGCACTCTCCATTGCTTAGCTAAAAAAAAACAAGGCCCCAGCTACAATCTGAGCATAGAAGAAAGTATACAAGACATTTACGGAAGTTGAAAGACTTATTTCTACCAAGTACGGTCCTGAAAGACACTGACCTAAGGTCATCCTCCTATACAACATGTGCAGACTGTGGCTTCTGTGTCAAAATTTAGGGACAGATGCTGGTGTTGGTGCCAACTGTGGCTTTTTTGCAGAAAAGTTGCAATCCATACTGTCTATAAAGGACCCTGCATTCTGTTAAAACTAGCTGTGAGTACCCTTATTTTTAATCTGATGATTCACGCAATAATATTTAGTCTAGTCTTTTGTTCATGTCCACTTGCCTGCCACTTGCCATTTGGAATAATGTAAAATCTACTGTTTTGCCTTGGACTGCAGCAATATGAAAGTAGCAAATTAAAGTATATTGTTAAGTTAGGTTTACAGAGAAACTTCTTTTTTGTTGTTTTTGCTTGGGTTGGTCCCTCCTAGGTTAGAAGACATCAAAGCAAAGATCTTATAGTGAAGAAGTGGGTCACAAATTTCTTTTTCCATTTAAAGTGGTGTTCCAAATCTGAAGATACTTTACTTTGATACTTACTTTATTAATAAAGACGATTTTACTCTTTACTATTTAAATCTACTGCACTAATGAAAAAACCTACGTTTTTGCTGGCGTGCAGTAGTAAAGTTTAACCATTTTCTAAACCAACTAACAAACAACATAATAAATAATTAATTATCATTTATCCAGCTAGGCATACTTCGTTTTGATTTTTGCAAAAACGTGCAATACAACCATTGCAAATTTTTGGTCCATCCGTACTCCATACTGCAAACTTAAATTATACATGAGGTAATTTAAGTTAATTGAGGATATGCACCTTAATGCCCATGAGCATAGTTTAGCAGATCTAATTATTGTGTACCCTTGTACAAGTAATTATAGAAATAGACTAGTTTTGATCGCTAATAAAACACTTTTTCTAGAGATCATTAACATGCAAAGTTCATCTGAAAGCCAGTGTACTGAATCAGAGAAAGATAGTCTTAGAATTGGATCTAGTCCCGAAAGACGACTGGATGACGAAGATGATGATGTTCCTGGAGTTCACTTCCTGGTGACTCCTCCAAAAAAAAGCAGGGTTCAGGGCAGAATTCCCAACAGAAAATATACGAGCAAAATTTTGTTGACAAGCGGATAGAGAAAAATTGGATAGAGAAAAGAGTGTCAAACAAGTCAAAGAAAAAGACTTCTGTACCATACTGTAAGTTCTGTTTGAAGTATGTGTATTGTGGGAAATCAGAGTTGACCAAGCATGCCCGGACCAAGCAGCATATAAAAGCAAGCAGTGAAATCGAGACGAAGTCTGGCAGCATTGAAAAACTTCTGACTGTAGGCAGTCATTCCAAAGAAATTGAACAGCGGATCTGCATATTTTTGGCAGAATATAATCTGCCATTACGTCTTGCAGACAGCTTGATTCCTCTCCTCAGAAAATTATTTCCCAAAGACCAGGCCCTGGAAGGGGTCACATTGGGTAAACAGAAAGCTACAAATATTTTGCGACAGAATTTTTCGTTGGTTCTACAGAAGCAGTTAGTCGAGTTGCTCAAAACCAGTTTTTTTTCTGTGATAATTGACGAAACCACTGATAGTACTATTGATAAACAGCTAGTTATCATGGTTTTATTTTTTAGCGAGAAAGATCTAAAACTTCATGTCGAAGCATTGGATATGGTTAAGTGTAGTGATGGATCGGCCGAGGGCCTGACTAACTGCATCAAGCAAGTCATTGAGGAAAACTCGATTCCCTGGCAAAATATTGTTGGATTTTGTGCAAATACAACTAACGTCATGTTTGGCGCCAACAGATCCGCTTCAACCCTTATGAAAGCCATGGTGCCACACATCTTGAATGTAAAATGCTCATGCCATCTTATTCACTTATGCTCGTCATATGCATGCTTGTCACTTCCCAAGACGTTCGAAGACTTGGCGCGAAATATCTATGCCCTCTTTTTCAGAAGCGCTTCCAGGCGAGAGAAGTTCACCGAATTTCAGGAGTTCTTCCGATATGAAGCAAACCGAATTCTTGCTCCGGGACAGATCTGTTGGTTATCCCTTCAGGCCTGTGTGAAGAGGCTTATTGAGCAACGGGTTGCTCTTATTCAGTATTTCGTAGAAACAACGTTTGAAGACCCAACTGCGACAAATGACCTTATCTTGTCGACATTGCAAAGCAAGTTGACAAAGCCATACCTTGAATTCATGGACTGCTCTCTTGGCCTCTCCAACGAATTCAATACAGTTTTTCAATCCGACCTCCCACTTCTTCACTCTCTGAAGCTTAGTGTAAGCAAACTTGTGAATGATGTTGCGTCTAACGTCATGCAACTGGACTATATTCGCAGTGTTGGTTTGTCTACTGAACTGGATCCTTACCTTTCAAGTGAGTACCTGGCTTTAAACCAGACATATGTTGGAATAGCTGCAATCGATTCCATGCAAGAACTCGAGGATGCTCAGGAGCCAAGTGATAACATTGATCTCTTTTACCAGTCATGTCGAAACTACTATATAGTCCTGATCAAGCAGATCAAAGACCGGTTCAAGTTTGAAGACGAAATTTATGACATTTTGGCTTTAGTTGAACCAAGGAATGCAAGAAGTTTGAACCGAAGATCTCTAAGGCCACTATTTGTGAGATTTCCTGTTCTAACAGAAAAGTGTTCTCTCCAGAAAACGGACGTAGAATGGAGGTCATAGGCAATGACTGATGTCACTGAGCTTCATTTGGGAGATTCCCAAGTTGAAGACCTGTCAGTTGAACAATACTGGAAGAAAATACTTGGTCTGAAGACTCGCAGTGGCAAAATCAAGTACCCGGAACGGCGGAAATACATTTCACTGATATTCTCGTTACCTTTTAGCAATGTTCCAGCTGAACGTTTGTTCAGCCTCCTGAAATTGATCAAAACAGACATGAGAAATAGTCTCGAAAATGTCACCCTAGATTCACTGATCCGAGTCAATTACTGGTTGAAAAACAAAGATAAAACTTCATCAACTGTCAGTATACTGAAAGCTGTCGCTGGCTTCAAGACGAAGGCAAACGCTACGTGCCATGAAGTGCTGGAGATGACACTTGTTTGAACTTTTTTATGTATTCTCGTTAGTGTAAAGATGTTATCATTATCTGAAGTAAAAATATCTCAGTTTGAACTTTTGTATGTATTCTCGTTAGTTTAAAGATATTATCATTATCTGAAGTAAAAAGATCTCATGTAAATTCTGTAGAAATCTAGGTCAAAATATCCTCATTTCTAGGGAGAGAAATAGGGACAAAACAGACCTAAACACGAAGACTTCTAGGGAGATTGGTATGAAAAGAGGGAAAATTGAAATTGAAAAGTGGAAGTACTGCTGGGAGCACCTCCTTCATGATCAAGCAGCTTTTCAGCCAGGTAAGTATGAATTATTCAAAACTAACATTTTAGTTATCTCTTTCGACATAAATCCGGTTGCTTTGAATGCCACTCAGACACTCTAATTAATTAAACAGATGCAGCTTTACAAAACTTTTTTCACAGCAGTTAATCAAATCTCTGAATTGTTTTCGAAAATAAGAATTTCCCATTTCATTTTCATATGCAAGCCTCTATATCGTTTAAATGCAAGTTTACCTTTTTGAGAAAAGAAAATCAGGAGTTTCTCACTCTCTTATCAATTTGACTGAAAAGTTGAAACTCTAATTTCTGAGAACCCAGTGACCGTTCTACTGACTTTGCCAATTATTTTCTCTCTAACAATCATAGAGGGGGGAGGGGCTTTAGTCATTACTACTATCAACAACTCACCGCAGAACCAAGCCGCCTGAGGCCAAAAACAATCGCTTCAGCCATTTTATCGAATATTGGCTCAATTTTAATTTCAGCAGTTTATAATTACGAACTATTTTCGATAAAGATGCATGGGGACTTGGATCCAGCTTGGGCACTTTAAATTAATTATGGCGTCCACCCATTGGCTTTTTCACCATTAATTTTTGTAAATTTTTTACAGTGTTTCTTCTTTTTTTCATATGAAAAATAAAATGATTTTCAATGTATTCAAGGACTAAGAACCTAACGGCAGGGTCTCTCTTCACTTTGAATAACGTATTGTACCCACTATTGGCTAGGGTTCATGGTCTTTAGTTTCCCCTCGAAAGGGGTGCGCCGATCCCGGAGGTACTGCAATAACGGGCCAACGCATGAAGGGAGCGGAGCAAGCCCCGACATCCCTCCGGTTTCCAAAAATCAGTTTTTTTCGAAATCCAGAGAGAACAATTCTCTTGTTTTTTTGTTTTTTTTTCAAAGCTTATTAAACAACTCTAAGGTTCGAAACCATAGAAAAGTAGGGTCGTACTTTTTTATGGAGCTGGAAGGTGCAACTGCCCCTCCCAAACCTTGTTTTTCCCCTCCCCCAAACCTCATTCCCCTACCCCTTCTGAAATTTAGTTTCTTCCAAAATTGAGTCTAAACTAATATAAACCTATAAATTTAAGGATCTACAGAAACACATCTCTTTTGTTTCTTTTTTTTTTTTAAAGTAAATTTATAGCTTTTTTAGAGTACTAAATAGTGCCTCTGTGGTACCAAATGGCTTCTTTTTAGTTTTTACTGCTATTTTCACTTTATTTTGGACAAAGGTTTCCATCTTTGCTCCTCCATCCCCTTCAAGTTTGAATTTTGACGAAATTATGCCACTGTAAAAAAGCAAAAGAAATGAAAAAAAAGTCCTCTAAGATGAAGTCGAGCTAGAAGGACTTAGTAGAAAGAGTTAATTTTGTTCACATTTCTTGAGCAATGCTTTGCCTTTTACTTTTTAGCCTAAGTAAATTAAGTGGCTATGCTCTAAGGATAATAAATCCAGAAATAGTTACTTTTTAAGACGAAACAAAAGAGGACTAAATGTAGCTGGGACTTGAATCGCTTTTACACCATCTAAGGGCTTAACAAATAAATACAAGAATCATTTCCCTTCCAATTTCGTACAGGCCCATTGGCCCATCACAAAGTCTTCTCCCTCTGGAGGCAAAATAGACTTGTGTAAAATTTAGGACGGTTCTGGAGGAAGGCCTGCAAAAGAAAAATGGGCCAGTCCTGACCACACCAATTCCTTGTGCCAAAATATGCTGTAGAATGTATCTCAGTCATTTCAGACCGAAGAATCATTAGTTTAGCTGTTAGAATGCCATACTTCAGACTCCCTGAGGTACTGCATGTATATATATATATATATATATATATATATATATATATATATATATATATATATATATATATATATATATATATATATAAAAATTAAGATCGCACAAAATAATTGAGCCACAAAATGAAATTGTATCGGTATGTATTGAGCCGCAAAATTGTATCGATCAGGATATGGCAGGTTAGTTTGACTCTTTGTCACAACTCTACTTTTTGAAACAATAAACAACTTTAGCGTAAAGAGTGAGGCGTTGAGTAGGGGACAATCCCTTTCATATACGGAACAATTTCTGTTCGTTTTAAGTTTTAATGTCACTCCTTACTTGCAGTTAAAGAAACTTGTTTTTATTTAATTTCTGAACGTTTTTTAATTAATGCATGTTTTGATTTTGCCTCACTACACATGAATAATCAAAACGAAGATTGTGACTTAATTTTTGTTTTGCTAAATAGCTTTGTCATAGTTTTGTTTGGACGATTTTGATCATGCAAAGGGGTGGAGGAGGAGGCCTAGTTGACCTCCGGTTTTAGGTTACTTAAATATACAACTAAAATTTTTTTTTGTTGGAAACTTTTTTGTTAGTAATAAATATGCGTAACTTACGAATTAAATTACGTAATGAACTTCTATATTTTTGCATTTTATTACGTATTTGAGGGCGCTTTCATCCTCGTCAATACCTCGCTCTTTACACTCAAGGAATTTTGTCCCAATTCTTTAAGAATGACCCCTGAATCACAAAGACCGTAGAATAAATAGTTGAAATTACTAAAAAATACTTTAGCGTAAAGAGCAAAGAATTTTTGAGGAGACAAACCCCCTAATGTAGGTAATATTTTTTTGTTCGTTTTGAGTTTTAATGCTGCTCATTACTTCAAGTTAAAAAAAGATTATTTTTATTGTCTTTATTTCTTATTCCAGGGAATGCTCCCTGGAACAAATTTCCACACATTAGGCCCCGAAAATCTTGTAGGGAAGCCTGCCTTGGTTCCGTTTCTGTGCGGGACAACAAAATCGCGAGCGTGACACGTTTCATGATGATGCAAAGACCTTATGAGTTCCTGCTAAAAATAACTCCTATACTGCTTGATCTTTGAAATATTTAGCATTATCTAGATGAATGGATTACCTTGTTTAGCTACTTTTTGTATTTCATTGTTATGCATGGCTAACCTTGTTTAGCATAAATATGTTTCTTGGCTATTTATCACTAGGTTTATTTTTTCTAAAAAAGGTTCTTTTTTTCATCTTCTTTTGTCTCCTGCCAACAAAAAGTTTTCTATTAATATTTTGGGAAATTTCTATAATTTCGTATAATCCAAGTTCTCTGTCTATTTTTGTGCTTTTCTGTTTATTTCAATGGCTATACCATTATTCTAAAAACATTATGAGAAAAGATAGTCTCAAGGTTTTGTGGCTATTCAATGATTTCAAATTCGTTATTCATAAAGTAACCAGTATATTAAAAATCGTTAAATGTTTTAAAATGGGTGCGTATAAATTTTAGGGCTTATGGTTTACCTTCCTTTTAAAAGTAACAAATTAACTCTGCAGCTGGACTGAAACTTTACAAAGTCGTCGCCAAATATTCAGGCTCTTAGCGATTTTTTAAGAATTTTTATTTTTTGATTTTTTTAGAATTTCTTTAGAAAATGGATTCACTTCGTAGAATCTTTCTGGCAATGTAAAAAAATAAAAAAATAAATGATTTTCATATTCTTGAAAGGTTTACTAATTTGTATGCTGATTGAAGGGTTTCGTTTGTTTTGCATCTTTCTGTCCTGAAAAGCAGCCTGCTGGCAAGGACTAGATTTTCTGAAAATCAGCAAAAACGAAAGACTTTATGCTGATCAGTGCATAATAGGCTGGTAAGAATGGCAGATTTGATAAAAGACTCAAGAGAAAATGACATTGAAAAATTTAAATAACCATGGGAAACCGAAAAACTTTTAAAGTCTTCGAACTCGAATGAATTAGACAGTTTGGGAGGTCAGATGTAATCAGATGGTTTAGTATTAAAATTAAACAGTATAACTATACCCTTATAGTGAATTCACTATACCCTTAGAGATGACATAACTCACATAGCTGCTAAGGCAAGGACTGTAAGCCATGCAATTTTTATCACTTTGACAAATAAGATTTGATATAGGGATCCTGGGTCTTCAAAAAGGGTAATGTAATTATGGAAAAACTTTCAAGGTTTCTGAGGGAGGTGTCAAATTAAATCACAATAGATTTGGGGATGAAGAATGTCAGAATGACTTCGGGCAACAAGTTGAAACTTGTTCCGTCCAGTCCCCATTTGCTGCGAGTTCGTGTCCCAAATACTTATATCTGAGGGGCTATCTTTATTGACTCACCTTTATAAGTAAATGACAAATCATGTTGTCTGTTGGGTTTCTCACTAGGAAAAATGACAATTTTAGTTTTGAATACGCTTAGCTTTGATTTATTTGTTTCTAGGTAAGCTTCAGATAAATTCAGGAGAGTTTGAAGCTCCTTGGCTGACTTTGCCGCCAAAGCCGTGTCGTCATAAGTAAACAGTAAATAATTCGCTAGTGAGACGACCGGGGCTCATCTCTGTTCAAGGTACTCTGCCAAATCATTAATGTATAAAGTGAAGAACTTCGGTGACAGTGTGCCTCCTTGACGGACTCCTTTGAAAGCTCTGAATGGCTCATATGACAGTTTGTTTTTAAGTACCAGGGACAGTGAAAATAAGCCTGGTTTTTCGAACATGATCAAATGCGGAAGTGTGGAAACTTTAACCCGAAATCTTGTAAAATAGAAAAATCACAACCATTTAGCATTTTTGTAAAATTCATACTATAATACAACTTTTTTTTTAGAAATCATGAAACAGCTAGGATATACACGATAATTTGGTTATTTTCGTCAAAACCATAAGTCGATTTTAAAATGGAGTATCTGCTTTGTTAATAAAATTATTTTTATGGTGTAATGGACAGAGATTAAAAAAATCTATATTTTACTTGTTGCCAACAGTTCTATGAAAATTATGTACATTAAAAATATTTACTTAGAATTACTTGAACCCAATTTCTGAAAGCAAACACACAAAAACAAATACTCCTAGTATTTTCTTTTAGATTTCTTTTCTGAGTGCTTTCTAAGTTCTAGGAGATATTCTTAATTTCATTGCGGCGAAAATGGGGAAGAGGGAAAGTGAGAGAGGTCAGGGAGAGAGATTACTCTCTCTCACCTCAAGAAAAACGAGACTTTTTTCTTTTATCTTTTATATTTGTAAGGATGTATTTTTCTACCTGTTATCATAAAAATCAAAAAGATCCATCGGTTCGATGTCGCTATCAATAGGTCTGGAAGGTTTGATCATTTATTTGTAAGTATATATTGTTAATAAGCAAACTTGAAAGTACTATAACAAGTTATGGGATCTGCATTTTGTTTTATGCATGAAGATACATTATTCACTATTAAAATTAGATATTGAATTCACCTAATATAACTTTTCCTTGTTAAGAAGACACAGGATTTTCCTTGTTGGACTTCTCTACTCTCTTGTCGACGTTATCGATTTCTGTTTCAGGATTACTGATATTCTTCTCATTTTCAAGTTATATTCTCTGTAGAGGTCTCTGACAATTTTTCAAGCATCTTTTCTGCTGCAGTTGTACCATTTGAAATTCCAAAAATGTTAGTAAAGAGAGAGTCATAAAACAGTGCTGGAAGAAAATGGAATGACTATAAAAAGATACAGAAATTTAATTATAATTTTTGAAACATAAGAAATCAATGATAAATATCAAAATTAATTTTTACTTGGAATTAATCTATAGATTTAAATTAATTGATAGAAAATTATTTGAGACTAAATTCTTTACCTGCGTGGGCTAGGGTCAATACGTCGGGTACGGTTTTAGAATTTAAGTGATACATTTTAGCAGCAATTGTGGTATTTGCTACATTTAATTGCACTAATATCAAATATAAAACTTTATTAGCAAAATTATGGAAACTGCGACGAAGAATCATGGAAAGCAAGATATTAAATACTAAACCTAACCCAACCAAACCAAACCAAAATACCAACTCTATGTATTAAATATTTAATAAAAATATACCGACAACGTAGTTTTTCCACTAAGCCTAAACTAATTGTCTCCGAATGCAGGCAGTAAACCGATTTTTCTCAGATCTTACATATCAAAATTCTTAAGTGTGTTCAACAGAAACACCAGCACCAGCTAATGTTTGGCATTTCTTGTCGTGTTTCTTTTTTTTCAGAAATTGAGATGAGACACTTATTGATAGACTAATTTTGCCAATTAAACAACTCACACTATTATTATTACGCTAGAAAGTCATAAAACAGTGTTGGAAGAAAATGAAATGACTATAAAAAGATACAGAAATTTAATTATAATTTTTGAAACATAAGAAATCAATGATAAATATCAAAATTAATTTTTACTTGGAATACTAAAAGATTGATGGAAATGGAATTATGGAGAATTTTTCCTCTTCTTCTTCTTTTCCTTCGAACAATTTACAAACTTCGTAAGGGACAACAAAACATATAAATACCCCGCCAAATATTGTTAAACATTTAAAAAAAAGGGCGTGGCCGACCTGTCTCCCAGTCAAATCGTTTTGAAATATTATAAACAAATTCAAGCTATATTCCAGTTAGAATACTTGGCTAAAAACAGGCACTGAAAATTTGCTTAGATTGCTTAATCTTTGACCAGGAGCTGTGATTCTCGACGTCTGGTGCAGGCCTCTTCGGTGGGACATGGCAATATTCAGGTCATGGGCAGAACATGCAACCTTTGGCTGACTAAGTTTTACTATTTTAACTTGGAAAAAGATCATGACGAAATTCAATGAAAAAATTGAATGACGTCACATTTATGTGCATTAAAAGAGCAAAGAAGATTCATGATGTATTGGAATAGCACCCTGTATCGTATAAAATATTATTTATAAGCACAATATTTTTCATTAGCATAAAATAGGCCAAGAGGACGACCCGCAAAAAAAAGCCAAGTTAATAGGCTTTTAAGCTTCTTTCGGGTGAATAGGCCCACATGTAGAATTTTGAATAACAAAATTTAAATAATAGGAGGGGACATTAGGATTTTAGAATTCCCCAGGTGGGGCATGGCCTAAAGTTGGTTGGAACCTATTAATCTAGAGCCATAAGTAACGAAAAATAAAGTTTAAAATATAATATATTTTCGATACTTCTAAGAAAATCTAAGAAGCCAGTGTTTATAGCCGAATGAAGTTGTGCCACTACTATTCAATTTTACAATCATACCCTCCTCCTCCATGTCTCTCCTCGAAACACAAGGTTCCAATAGTTAATGTAAGCGAGCTGGTTTTATCGTGGATAAAGCCTGAAAGACAATTACATCCATTTGAACACTTTTCAGATCCTCTAAAATGAAATAGGCCTACTCTTCTCCAAGGAACGTGTGCCCTCTCCCTCTTAAAAAAAGAGGTAGATCAGTCGGTCTTTGAAAGCACAAGGACCTGCCCATTTTCAAGAACAATTTACACCACATGACACACGCCTATGCGCGGTATAGAGTCTGTTCCGCATGGTGAAAAAGTTGCCCCACCCCCCACTATTCGCATTTAAGATTAACTTTTATTTTACTGAAAGGATGTGTGAAACAAATGTAATCATCTGGTCCAGAAAGTGGAAACTGCAGCTCGTGTTCCACCTTTGTAGAAACTGCAGCTCGTGATTCCAATGCATCATTGGAATCACCATGATCAAAAGTCCTGAGCCAGTAACTGTGAGCCTCCCCCCACCCCATCTTTAAAAACAATGAAAATAAATAGGAAAGACCCTCTCATATAGAGGATAACTTCTGTTCATTTTAATTTTAAATGTCACTCCTTACTTTCAGTTGAAAAAAAAACTTGTTCTTTTTTAAAATACAGTTTTTGAGCATTTTTCAAATATTGCCAGGAAATCCCCGTCCCTTCTTATCACCCAGAAATTCCCTGGAAGTCCTTCCCCGCTGATATTTCCCACAAAATACACTTCCATTTATTTTTCCATAAAAAAAACTATATGTGAACAATGGGCAAAGTTCATAACTAATAGTCCTTTTCTCAGAGTAATTCGTAGTCTTCAAAGGCACAGTTATTGGACCTTTCAGCTATCCTGAATTTAATGACTATCTTGAAAATCTGAGCACATGACTTTGGGAAAAAAGGGACTTATGAGAGGGTTTAGTTGTCCTCCAATCTTTTTGTTCCCTTTAAAAGGCACTAGAACTTTGGTTTCAGTTCAAATAAGCTCACTCCCCATTTGGACCAGGGCCAGATAAAGGATAAATGGACCGATTGGTCCCAAACAGGCACCGCATTTGAAAGGACCCTACGTAAACAGCAAAACACACAAAACAAAATTCGAAACTTAAAATGAGTTGCTTATGACGATAGTGGATGAATTATTAGTTATTCTAATAATTAAAAAATAAATTTATTTTAAGTTTGCATTGCTGGATGTGGTCTATTAATGTGTATACTATCATTGTAGAAAACTGACACCCGTAAAAGATAATGTCAATTAACTAGACATGCACATGGCTAAAAATCGATCACCTTGACATGAATATAGGCAAGTCAAACTTTGTTATTTTTTCTAGATCTCCACAATTTTATCCTTGGATCACTGAATTGATATCAGAGCGAGGAATTATCAAACGTACACGGTCCACCAAGTACCTCGCAATTAATGTTGAAGAAACCCTATCATTTAAGGACCATGTGAAGTCGATTTCTAAAACTCTATCGCGTAACCTAGGTAGGATGAGTAAATTAAAGCATATTTTCCCCCCAAATATTTTACGGTTGTTATATTTTTCCCTTATTCACCTCTATATTTTGTATTGTTCATCGATATGTCTTGGTACTTTCCCCTCGTTACTTCGTCCAATCCGTGTAATCCAGAATATCGCTATCCAAGTCTTTTATGGTGTGAGGAACCGGGACTCCATGAGGTCTGTCTATAGTGAAATAAAATAATGCCTGCTGTTGTATTGGATGATTTTTAAATATAAGTATCATATTGACGGCCTTCCAGATTGTTTTGCAGGTATATTTTGTGAAATGTCAGATGTTCACCAACACGATACTCGGTTGCAAGAAAATATTGAGGTTCCTCGACTTGTTTCTAGTAAGTCTCCTTTTTCTCTTGTTTATAGAGCTTCCAAGCTTTGGAACAAACTTAGTAATGATATTAAGGATAATGGTAATTTTAACCAGTTTAAATCTGATTTACGTGTGGAGTTGCTCGGTAGTTATGCTTTCGAAATAGATTAACTATATTTTCAGTGGGTTATTTTCCTGTATTTTTTATGTGTTGTTTTGGGGTTTTATATTGTAGTGGTTCGTTGTTTATTTTTATGTTGGTTTTGATAAATGGTCTCATGCTCCATACTCTTTCTTCTTTTGTTTATTATTCTAGCACATCCTCGCTAGCTCCGCTTTTGTTCTGCTATTATATAAAATGATCATCTGGGTTTCTGGGAAAGTTTCAAAATATAGAAGAATAAGCCCTTCAAAAACATGCAGCTGAACTAAAAATTTCTCTAACAGGTTCTAAGGTAACAGAAACTGATTTACCCAATGTGAAAAAAAGCTGATATAGATGGTAAGATGTTCATTGAAGAAATGGAAGATTTGGAATCTATATTTCCGTCAAAATTTTTGGGAATCCTTATAAATTATTCAAATTTCATCGGATAATGATAGAGCAACGGCACTTCCAAACTCGTTTATTGCTCACCGATTATTCTTAACAATTTCAGCAAGTGTTTATTTTGGAGAGGCATTTTCCAGTCCATAACTAATATAATAATAAAAAAAACTATCCGAGATCGACAAATCAGGATAGTTTAAATAGTTAAGCAATTATGTGGATTGAAAGTGAAGACTTCAGAACACTGGACTTTCAAAAAAATTTAATTACTTAATTTGTTTATTTATTTTTACGGTTCAACGTTACAAAACTGACGAAAATACTGGCCTGAAAAACTACATAATTTTGAAATAAAAAAAAAAGTCTTATAAAATCCCGTTTTCGGCTCTAAATAGGCCTATTTATAGCCAAAAATAAGGGGTGGGTGGATATATATATATATATATATATATATATATATATATATATATATATATATATATATATATATATATATATATATATATTTATATATATATATATATATATAAATAAGTTGTTTGTTTGTGTGTCTGTCGACTGACGTTATGTTTGTGTGTCGACTGACGAAATTAAAGGCCGGGATATTAGGACACAAATGACGACCGGGACACCGGGACATAGGGAATATTCACAGGTGGGTCACAGAGACACAACTACAATGGCGCGTAATTAATATGGAACGTAACGACTTACGCACGTGGGGGGGGGCTTGGGGGGCATGAAGCGGCCCCACCAGCTAGGTGTTGGGGCGGCGCGAAGTGCCACCCATACAGCTAGTATGTATATATATATATATATATATATATATATATATATATATATATATATATATATATAAGATTCAATTTCAAACTGACGCAATTCCACGGTCAATCTAACCGATTTCTTAAAATTTGAATGGCAATATATCAAACTAAGAATTCCTTCACTACCGCTAAGCTTCTTGGAATATTTTTTAAGGGGGGCCTTTGGCTACAGCAATTGATCGACCATTCAGCTACATTACAATTATTTTTGGGCCTGACTACTGAATATGTTATTTTCTGCGGATGTAGTTTTTTGAAAAGAAAAGTTTTTTTGAATGTAAGAGGTGGAATGCAGGATAAACATCTTTTAGAGAAGATTTTCGTCCCTTTATAATAGCCCCCGGTTTCCATATATGCTACATGGTAACAATGCAAGCTAAGACATTATTAAATTTGCTTCTAGTATGGACACGAAAGGTGACCCACCATTCATAGTGAAGACACCCAAACTCGTTTAACCAGTGTTATAATTTGTTCATACCGGATGCAGGAAATTGTTTGGATTAGCCTGCTGTAAACCTAATTTGGATAATATCTGGCCCTTTTTGAAGCTAGGGGTCGCTCCCCTTGCGCGTAAGTCTTTGTTTAATGTTAATTAGTTACTTTTAATTTTTAACGAACGCTTTTATTAGTAAAAAAATATACGTAACTTAAGAATTAACTTACGTAAAAAACTTTTAAATTCTTATATTTTTATTATGTATATGAGGGGGTTGGTCCCCTCGTTAATATCTCGCTCTTTATGCTAAATCTTAAGTTTTGTCCCAATTCTTTAAGAAAGACTCTGTACACTTCCCAATAACCATTACTGTATGTAAACACTGGTCAAAGTTTGTAACTTGCTGCCCCTCTCCCAGGAAATATTGAGGGAGTAAGTCATTTCTAAAGACATAGTTATTATGGTTTTCGACTATGTGGAACAAAATGGCTATCTCAAAACTTTGATCTGTTGACTTTGGGAAAAAAATGAGCGTGGGAGGGGGCCTAGGTGCCCTCCAATTTTTTTGGTCACTCAATAAGGGCACTAGAACTTTTCATTTCCATTAGAATGAGCCCTCTTGCGAAATTCTAGGACCACTTGGTCGATATGATGACCCCTGGGGAAAAAAAAACGAAAAAAAACAAAACAAATAAACACGAACCCGTGATCTGTCTTCTGGCAAAAAATACGAAATTCCACATTTTTGTAGATAGGAGCTTGAAATTTTTGCTACAGGGTTTTTTTATATGCTGAATGCGATGGTGTGATTTTTGTTAAGATTCTACGACTTTTAGGGGGTGTTTTCCCCTATTTTCCTAAATAAGGTAAATTCTCTCAGACTCGTAACTTTTGATGACAAAGATTAAATTTGATGAAACTAATATATTTAAAATCAGCGTGAAAATCCGATTCTTTTGATGTATCTTTTAGTATTGAAATTCCGATTTTTAGAGTTTCGTTTACTATTGAGCCGGGTCACTCCTTACTACAGTTCGTTACCACGAACTGTTTGACTGTATGTGTCTTGAACAGTCTTGAAAAGTACGGGTAAAATCAAATTGAATAGTTGACATATAATAATATTAGTTGCTTAATGATCATCATTTCAAAATTTTTATTTCTCTATAATTTTATTTTCACTCTCAATGCTGTAATAACTGAAAAGGAAAATATTTGTGATATAATTCGTTTTCAGTAAAGCTTCAATGACGTAGTAGGCTTTAGGGTTTTACAGTTAAGGGAGGGAGCAGTACCCACATTTTTGTTTGTAGTGAAATTATATTTGTCTTGAACAGCCTAAGAAAGATCTAATAAAAATTAAAGTGAATATTTGAGTTATAAGGATATTAATTGCTGAAAGCTCATCAGTTCAAAATTTTAGTGTCATTTTGATGTTTGTTTTAAGTACAAAAGAAAAAATATGTAACATAATTCGTTTTCAGTAAAGCGCCAATGACAATGTAGATGTCGGACTTTTACAGTGAGAGAAGGGGGTAATACCAAAACTTTTCCTTGTAGTGATTTTTTGTTTGCACTGATTGTTCACTTAATTTCTGTTCGTTGTTGGTTTAAATATACTTCAATAGCGAAATATTTTGTTTTTGTTTTAAGCTTTATTTGTATATTAAATTTAAGCATTAACCGTTTTGAAATTTATTTTCTTCATTAATGCTAAAACGTGCTGTATGCTCTTTTGCTATGACTGTTTTTTAATTGCTGTTCTTTCTTGAGTTTCATTTGCTCTTTAATAGTAATTTCCGGTCTTTTTTACTTTGAGTTTTAATAGGTATATGTATCTGATGATTTTAAGTTTGATAGGGCCTTTAATTTTTTTTGAAGACTTCTTTTTCGGAAAGTTTTTCTTTAATTAATTTTTGTTCATTTTTATTGCAAAAGTTTCAAGTTTTTAAAGAATTCCTTATTTTAAAATATTTTTTTTTCATCATCAAACTTTCAAAACTAGTATCAAAGTAACAATACCAAAGTAAAAAAAATAACAAGTAAAGAAAATATCAAAGTAAACAAGGTATCAAAATTATATATATTCTATTGCAAGAAAAGGCAATTCTTAGAAGGGAACAAACAGAAGGAGAGCAAGCGAGAGAGAGATAGGCAGATAGACAGAAATAGATAAAGAGAGTGAGAGAGAAAGGAGGAGGTAGAGAGAGAGAGAGGAAGAATAAGAAGAAGGTACAAGAGAGGGTAACATAAAACTGTAAGAAAAAATGATTCTGAAGCTTACTTTTTCAATTGCGGTATTGTTATGATGGTGTGTAAGCCACCTTCGTATAATATCCAGCTTTTTTTGGAAATTGAAAGGTTGTTCCTGATTGAACAGCTTTTTAAAAGCTGTACTGTCAATATATTCATCTTTAAGAAGAATTGCCAGAAACGGCAACTGGGATCGCTTTATACAGAGATCTTCTAAAAACCTGTCAATTGAGACCATTTTGCACCTCAGTGAAGATTCACGAAAGTGCTTAACTTTTTCCGGGCTTTCCAAATATTTAAATGGTATCAAATTTGTACCAAAAATAATAAAAATTGAATCATTGCTCAAAATAGGACAATTTAATCTTTTTGCTAACTCGGCCATTTCTTCATGAGACTCGTGATCACTCTGAATTATTTTGAAATTACACTTTTTGCATGCCCTCATAAAAACATCCTTCGCAAAAAGTGGAAACGAATTTGATTTCTGCAACTTGTCCTCTTTCAGTGGGTCGTAATTACTACAGGTAGATAGTTTGTAAAGACGATTGTTTCTCTTTAATCTCCTTCTTCCACTATCAGCTTCAATTCCCCCCTCAAAGATTATAATTGGCGTGATATTGCACTGTTCCAGCATTGCATTGAAATTCATATATTTGTGGTAGAGTGTATCGTAGTTTCCGCCAAATTCTTGGCCCATTCCAGGACTGTCTTTATAAATACTGTATGCCAAATTAAGCCCATCAACAACCAATATAGAATACTGTAATTTGTGGTTGATCATGAATCGTCGCTCAACAAAAGAAAAGAGCCCACTGATGCCCATTGTTGCCAATACCACACAGCGACGAAGGAGCGAAATTTGCCAACAACTGAAATGATAAAGGAATTGAAAATTTAGCTTTTTTTAACGAAGAATCATGGAAAAATTCAAAAAATACAAGTTTTGTTCCCATTATCACTTTGGTGATCCTGCATGAGCATTCCTTCTCAGAAGGAAACACTTGAATAACAAAAGAGGGGTACATTTGTTGAATCCCCCATTCCACCTTCTTTTGGAAGGTACTGGTGGCAATTGTGACATTTACATCCAATCCCCTCAACAGGGACCAACTGTTTATAGTGCTAGGCTATGCACAAAATTAAAAGAAAACATCCAAAATAGCATAATTTTTACTTTTATAATATGCAGAAACAACTACTACTAATAACTGCTTATAACTCACTGTAGCACCAAGATACTTGAGGCAAACACAGCTATGCACACTCTTCTTGCATACCAATTTATTCAAAGCCCCCCTCTTTACACCCTCTCAAGAAGTTCCGATTTCCAGCGGGTCCTAGCCATTTAGAAACTTGGGAGTCTTTCGATTAGGTTTGAAAGTTATTTTCCTTTTTGGGCTGAAAGTTATTTGATGGTGACAATCCCCCTCCCTTGCTCTTTTTGCTACCCAAGATATCCCATCATGATCCCGTATAGCTGTTTTCCTCAAAATATTCGAAGGGACCTATGAATGTGCCTTCCTGGATGATATTGGTTCCTGAACTCCTCAGAAAAGGATCACAATTGGTGTGAAGTGTCCACAGTTTAAAAAATAGGTTTTCTAGTGGAAAAAAGAAGCATGTTTGATATAGGGGTCGGATTAGCTCGAAACTTTTTTCCGTTCATCCCCTAGGCCAAGAGGAATATATGCTCTGCAGGGAGGCTGGGGTAAACGTATCACAGTTCATATTATTGACTTACCAAGAAAGTGAACTTACCATTCGATGCCCTTTTTTATGCTCTTTATGAATGTAACAATCGCTTCTATCGCAAATTCAAATTTAAGCACTTTTTGATCTAACCTAACCCAGCCTAACCTAACTGTAAATAATTTTGGCACTGAGAACATTTGGTATTATTTTATCGAAACCGAGAAAATGGCGCTGAGAAATCGTAGTATTATTTTCTCGAAAACGACAGATAACTCATACTTTAGTTAAAAATTCGTCATTTTTAAGAGCTCAAGAAGTGCTTAAATTTGAATTTGCGATAGAAACGATTACTATATTCGTAAAGAGCGTAAGAAAAGGAATCGAGTGGAATGTTCAGCTTATTGGTAAGTCAATAATATGAACTGTGATACGTTTACCGGGGGCTGCTATGCATCTTGAAGTGGAGAACACTAGCAGCCAACAAAAGTGAAACACAGAACACAAAAGTGAAAAGTGTTCACTTTTACATTTCAGGATGTAAAACTAAAGAGCAAAAATTAGAACCAAGCATAGTCATTTAAGTCTATAACTTGACTAGATCTTGATTTTATGAAGTTTCAAAAAACTTGGAAAAATGTGCCTAAAGTTTAAGATGAATATCGTGGTCAAATCGTTGGAATTTTCATTTCGAATGCATCACTGCATGTTTGCTTCCCCTGCCTCCACAAAATTCAAAGAGAGCGAATAGCCCCTCGTCTAGAATTTTACCCTGTTCATTTTGTATTGACTACAATTACATTTGGGGACAGCAGTCACTTTGTGTGGGGTGGGGGGGGGGGGAGAAATTTTTATAAACGTTAATAAGAAAGGGACCTAATGTTAAAATGTTGTTTTGACAAAACATTGCAAAAACTTCTACAAAGAGCGTCGCAAGTGACGTTACAGCAAAACTGACATCATTGTGCAAATTTGTTTCCGAATAATATTTTACTGTTAAGGCTATGAAAATAATAATGACCATTCCTGAATCAGCTGCAAATATCAAATTTTCTCACTAGACAGTTTTATTAGAAGCAGATTTTTATTTTCTGGTTACTATGGACTATTTTGAGCTTTTTTAACCCTTTTAAGGGCTGAAAATCAAATTTGCCGCAGAAATGATTATAAAATTTGGAAAGAGCATTAAACAAGGCATCAATTGATGTATTAACTTTCTTCCTATTTAAATGATATGAATATGTATATACTTATCAAGGTCAAACCAATAGGCTTAAGCCTTTTGATAATTTCTTTGTATTTTTAAATTACTCGCGTAAAATAAATCATATTGTCAAAACGGCGTACGGTAAATTTTTCGCAGTTCATATAATTAACCTACCAATAAAGTGAAAATACCGCTCCATGCCTCTTTTTATGTTCTTTACGAATATTATAATCGCTTCTACCAATTTTTGAGCTAAGCAAATTTTTGAGCTTGCACTTTTTGAGCTATTAATAATGACGAATTTTCAATTAAAGTATGAGTTATCGGCCGTTTTCGACAAAATAATACAATATTTTCTCAGCTCTGTTTTCTTGGTCGTTTTCAACAAAATAATACTACATTTCATCAGTGCCTAAATTATCAAACAGTTCGTGGTAACGAACTGTAGTAAGGAGCGACCCGGCTCAATAGTAACCAAAATTCTAAAAAATGGAATTTTGATACCAATAGCTACATCAAAAGAATCGCATTTTAATGCTGGTTTTAAATATATAAGTTTCATCAAGTTTAGTCTTACCCATCAAAAGTTACGAGCCTGAGAAAATTTGCGTTATTTTAGAAAATAGGGGGAAACGCCCCCTAAAAGTCATAGAATCTTAACGAAAATCACACCATCAAATTCAGCGTATCAGAGAACCCTACTGTAGAAGTTTCGAGCTCCTATCTACAAAAATGTGGAATTTTGCATTTTTTGCCAGAAGGCAGATCACGGATGCGTGTTTATTTGTTTTTTTGTTTTTTTGTTTTTTTTTTTTTTTTTTTTTCCCAGGGGTGATCGTATCGACCCAGTTGTCCTAGAATGTTGTAAGAGGGCTCATTCTAACGGAAATGAAAAGTTCTAGTGCCCTTTTTAAGTGACCAAAAAAATTGGAGGGCACCTAGGCCCCCTCCCACGCTAATTATTTTCCCAAAGTCAACGGATAAAAATTCTGAGATAGCCATTTTATTCAACGTAGTCGAAAAACCTTATAACTATGTCTTTGGGGACGACTTACTCCCCCACAGTCCCCGTGGGAGGGGCAACAAGTTACAAACTTTGACCTCTGCTTACATATAGTAATGGTTATTGGGAAGTATACAGGCGTTTTCAGGAGGATTTTTTTGGTTTGGGGGAGGGGTTGAGAAGGGGGGGATATGCTGGGGGAACTTTCCTTCGAGAATTTGTAATGGGAGAAGAAAATTTCCATGAAGGGAGAGCAGGATTTACTAGCATTATTTAAAAAAAAACATTTAAAAAATAAAAGTGAAAAAGCTTTTTCAGCTGGAAGTAAGGAACAGCAATAAAACTTAAAACAAACAGAAATTATTACCCATATGAGGGGCTCACCTCCTTCTAATACCTCGCTCTTTACGCTAAAGTATTTTCGGTAATTTCAACTACTTATTCTACGGCTTTTGTGATTCAGGGGGTCATTCTTAATGAATTGGGATAAAATTTAAGCTTTAGTGTAAAGAACGAGGTACTGACGATGGGGCGAATACCCTCATATATGTAATAAAAACATGAGAATACAAAAGTTCTTTACGTAAGCTAATTTATAAGTTACGTAAATCTTTTACCAATAAAAAGATTCGTAAAAAATTAAAAGTTCTAGTTGCCTTTTTAATTAACCCAAAAAATCGGGGGGCAACTAGGCTTCGGCCCCCGCTCTTTTTTTCTCAAAATCATTCGATCAAAGTTATAAGAAAGCCATTGAGCCAAAAAAAAAATATGCAAATTTCGTTTTGATTATTCCTCTGCGGAGAGCCAAAATCAAAACATGCATTGATTCAAAAACGTTCAGAAATTAAATAAAAAAAACAAGTTTTTTCAACTGAAAGTAAGGAGTGACATCAAAACTTAAAACGCACAGAAATTACTTCGTATATGAAAGAGGCTGCTTCCTCATAAACGCCCCGCTCTTTACGCTAAAGTTTTTTACTGTTTTAGAAAGAAGAATTGAGAGAAAGAGTCAAACTTTAGCGTAAAGAGCGGGGCGTTGATGAGGAAGCAGCCTCTTTCATATACGAAGTAATTTCTGTGCGTTTTAAGTTTTGATGTCACTCCTTACTTTCAGTTGAAAAAACTTGTTTTTTTTATTTTTATAATAAGGTTAGTTTGGGTTAGGTTAGGTTGGTTTAGGTCAAAAAGTGCTTAAATTAGAATTTCCGTTAGAAGCGATTATTATATTCGAAAACAGCATAAAAAAAGGCATCGAGTGGTACGTTCACTTAATTGGTAAGTCACCAATTATATATTATGGACTGTAAAAATATATATATATATATATATATATATATATATATATATATATATATATATATATATATATATATATATATATATATATATATATATATATATATATATATATATATATATATATATATATATATATATATATATATATATATATATATATATATATATATATATATATATATATATATATATATATATATATATATATATATATATATATATATATATATATATATATATATATATATATATATATATATATTATGGACTGTAAAAAATTTACCCGGCGTTCATTAGATCATAATATGTGGACTTATTTGATGAGAAATAACAATTAATTAGGCTACACTAGGCTATTTTGACCGTGCAGCTAATTAGCTCCTCTTCGCCCACATTATTACTCCTCCTGGTGAAATTCTAGTTAAGTGACTTCTTGTTATCTCGGAAAGGGGTTAGTTTAGGAAAATTTTGGGGATTTGATCTACCTTTTGGGGATGGATCTACAGGCTAAATTGTATCCTTGGAAGGTGTTTTAAAGTACCCACCTTCACTCCTTCTCCCTCTAGAGGGCCCTAAAATGTGCCTACATGACAAGTCTATACCTATTGAAATTCTGACAAAACAATATTTTACCTTCATTTTCAGTTACTGGTTACTTTTTCTTTGCCTTTAGCTCTAAAAATGCAATTCCCGTTATTTGAGTAGAATTCTGAGCCATATCAATGTTTTTGTTTCTGTTTTTCAAAATTTAGGAAATGTATTTGCATGTCTTTAAAACCTTATAAATTGAATTGAGCAAAGTTGTGAAGCTGAAAACAATTTTGTTGTACTTCATTCAAGCAGAAGATCTATTTTGCGAAGTTTCACTTTTACAACGCACATATTTTTAAAGGTCATCAAAATTCAGGGCCCTTAAGAGGGAGAAGGAGTGGAGGTACGTACTTCAAAATACCTTCCCGGGACATACTTTAGCCTGTAGATCCATCCCTGAAAGTTTCATTTTCCTAACCTACTCCCTTTCAACGATTGCAAGAAGTCACTTAACTAGAATTTTACCCTCCTCACATTTCAACTATAAAACATTATTTAATTTCAAAGGCTTTTTCACATTTCATTCAAAGATGTTATTAAATCATTATGCAAAAAAAAATTGAATAGATTTCGTAATCAGACCAGTCAATAATGAAAAGGAAATTCATTATTATAAAATCTGCTTTCTATATAATCAAGATGAAAAAAAACTATCATTACCTTTACAATGATTCTAACATTCAACCTTACTCATTGATTACGAAAATCCAACTGAAATGAAACGCCAGTGTTTCCACTTCGCATGCTTCGAAAATCGGTATATCTACCTAAAATTCGGTAGAAAATCGGTAGATGGCGTTACGCTATCGGTAGAAAAATCGGTAGGGAATTTCTAAACATGCCCCAAACCCTCTAAGTGTATGTTAAGTTCGCGAAGATGCTCAATTTTTGCTGATGTCCCAGATCAATTCAGAATTAGACCACTCTACAGCGGTCTATCGACTTACGATTGATTATAAAACGATTTAAAGCAATGTTTTCTTTAAAACTCCAAAAGAGTAATGGGGCGTTGTTTGATCTCGTTGCAGTAACGACGGTTACGAAATGTTGCAACCGTTGCAAATGCAGCGTTTGGAGTAGTTCTTGTAAATCTCTAGTATACTAATATGGTATACTCTTGAGCTAGCGGCGATTCTAAAATGTTGCAAACGCGGCATTTGCAGTAGTTGCTGCAAATCTGCAGCGCCTCTGAATCCGAATTCACACATAAGGAAAGAACGATTTTCATGTATTAATTAAATTGGCATTTGGTGTTTATACTTACGTCGGAACAAGATATGTTTAGACACGAATATATTGCCTGGCACGCTTGTAAACATAGATGCTTAGCTAGACACGCATGAGAACGACATTCTTCTCACGCATGAGAACGACACGCATTCTCATGGTCAAACAAGGTCGACCAGGATTCCATTATTTATGGAATCCTATTATACTTAATCAGGTACTGTTCATCATAGTAAAGCACTTAAAATTGGACTTCAAACAACAGATGAGATACTGGATTCAAATGATTAAAGTAACTGATGCGCAACTGCAAACGACGGAATCAAGCCTAAGATCCTATCGGTAGAATACGTTGATTGAATTCTAATCTACTTAATTAAGTACTTTTCATCATAATAAGTCAATAAAGCATACTTTGGTCTTCAAACAACAATTCAGGAACAGCGGCAGTTTCAAATATCTAATGCAACTCAAAACAGAAACTTTTGCTCTTCCACCGTAAACATACATCACTAACATTCTGAAGCCTTAGCCTAGGATCGTATCAATACATAGATTGATTGAATTCTAATCTACTTAATTAGGTACTTTTCATTAAAATAAATCAATAAAGCACACTTTGGAACAGTGGATGTTTCAAATATCTAATGCAACACAAAACAGAAACTTTTGCTATTATAGACTAACTTTGATCACTCATATATAATCTTCAACGGTCGCAGATGCTCGTACTTCCTCTAGCCGTTTCTTTAGTTCATGATCAACTATCAGCGACGAAGAATGCATATTCATCCTCTTCGTCCCGCATTTAGTACGATGGCAGACAAGCTCAGTGTCGACAATTTGTTTTGTTTATCAGTCTTCACCTCTTTCAAAGTGCTGAAAAAACGTTCTGCAACAACATTCGAGAAAGGCAGTGAAAAGAAAAAGTAAATAACCTGCCTTAAATTTACAAACCTTGGTAGACCATTTGGGGTAACAATGGACAAAACGAATCTCCAGTATTCTACTGGTGACTGATACAGATCCTTCGGAACATCGACAGAGCTTTGTTCACGCCATTCCGAGTCAATGGCAGCTCTAGGACACTTGGGAGGGAAATGCTTAACTGGAATTTGTGCGAGACTAGAAAGATTGAGCTTAGCAGCATTTGAAGGCTCTATAAGACAGGATATCTCATACAAATCATCATCAAATATGAACCTGGTTTTGATCTGTGCAACTGCTTCCTTGTAAAATTCTCATGCTGTGAGGTATAGCTTCATCTCTTGATTATGGTCCACCTTAGGGTCGCGGTCTACAAGCTCTGAAATGGCGATCTGGGAATTCAGTCCAAGATAATTTTTTTGGATAGCTACATAATAATTGTCATCATTTACATCAAGTGAATTTTTCAAAGCATTTACATATCCTACCTCAAGAAAGTTCTTGGAGAGAGTTGCAACAAGTCTTTTTGTTTCTAATTTAAATGTATGGAAAAGGGGGAGACTGTGATTGGAAAAGAGCATTGAATTCAGCCAACATGCCCAAAATATAGTCCATGAACATCATCATTATTCTCATAAAGGGGTTTTTCAAGCCACCAAGTGCTAAATCGTTTCCAAGGGTAGGATCATCAAACACAACCTCAGTAAAACATACTGTCAGAGCATCCCATTGCTCAAGAATCCATTTGAAGCAGCTATGTACAGATAACCATCTAGTTTGTCCAGGGGACAATATCTTGTGATTGTCAATTTCTAAGAAGTCCTCGAAAGCGTTCAATGAATTCACTCGTTTTGCACTATGACTGAAGTGGCTGTGAATGGCTCCAGGATTTCGCTAATTGGCATTGTTTGCAGTCACACCTATTATGTTCAATTAAAAAGAAAAAAATGACAAAAATCGCCAAAAATCGGTAGAAAATCGGTATTTCGGTAGGCTTGAAATTTATTCGGTAGAAAGGTCCGAAAATCGGTAGATCTACCGATAAATCGGTAGAAGTGGTAACACTGGTAGTATGATTACTTAGGTTTCGCTGGGAAACCGACGATTCCACAAACCACGATGATGAGTGGATAAGTCTACCTCTGAGCATGAAAAGGATCGGATTTGGCTAAATTCCCAGCCTGGTCATTGAGGAATGTTCCTGGCTGATAATATTGTCAGCTGGGAAGAGTTAGATGTAATCCGAGTGGTTGTGGCATTGTATATAAAGCAAAAATATAATAGGTTTGTTTTATTACAAAAAAATTAAATGTGATCATGGCTGCCACATTTGATGTGAATTGACACATTTTGTGTCAAAATGACACAATTTGATATTGCGTGACACAATGACACATTCAGACGAAATGATGACACAGTCGACGAAAATGACACATTTTTCAATAAAAAATGACACAATCGATAAAAATGACACATTAAAAAAAAATAACACATTTTTGTCATCCTAGTCTTGATTTTTAAATGGTAATAAAAGAAAAGTAAAATTTCAATTTTCTACCTCCAGAAAAGCTACAAATTAATGGAAGGGAATAGAGCTGCCTAGCGGTGGCAATAGTACACAAACAGTGCAGAATACAGGACAGATGCCATCACCGTATTTAAAACTTAAACTACGCGAAAAAAACAGCCGTAGGCGGAAATTTCAAATCAAAATGCACGCTGAATATCTGAACTTAATTGGCTTCTTGATTGAGTATTTGATGTAGCCAACTGGTACGTACTTAGTAGTAAAAATTAAACAGCATGCAGTTTACCAAAGCTGTGTGCATAAGTAGCAACTCCCATTTCTAGGAGTATAGGAGGGGTATCCAACCTTGTTTGAATGGCTTACATATTGAGTAAATAAAAAGCTTAGCAAATAAAGCCGATTACGTATAGAGCTGATTACGATTACGACGTCATACGAAAAGTCTATTTTCAATTTGCTGTCTGAATTGATTGTCCCTAAAACTTTTATAAATGTAAACTTGCCTCGTTGGCTGCCCAGACACAAATTCATAGTGTGTAACATTAATTTAATCGAATGTTTCTACTTCTTTCATGACGTCACAAAAAGGTCAAGATCCCAAGATAATAGGATAAGGTTAAGTTTACTCCTTTTTGAACTGATTTGGAAAAGATTATATATTCAAAACTCTAAATAAAGATTTGACAATTAAATATGATACCACTTGTAGCAAAAAAATATGACACATTTTGTGATGCATTACGGAATCTGAGATGACACAAAAAGCACATTTTCGGAAAAAATATGACACACTCCCTAAAAAAAATTTAGCAGCCCTGAATGTGATTAAGATCGATGTTAAAGCACTGTAAAATTGTTTCAGGTCTGACCCTGTTGAAAGGGATGAAAATCTTTAAGTATTTATAAGGATCGGCTTTGGCTATTGTCGAAGCCTGGTCATTGAGGAATGCCCCTGGCTGATAATATTGTCATCTGGGATGAGGTAGATATAGTCTGAGTGGTTGTGGAATTTTATACAAGCCTAAAATATATTAGGGTGCTCTTGTAACTAATAAAATTACACGTGATCAAGATCGATTCTAAAGCACTTTAAAATTGTTTCAGATCTGATGCTATTGAAACGGATGAAGATCTTTAAGTATAAAAATGTATAAAAAACAAACCACGATGACGAGTGAAAATGTCTACCTCTGAGCATGAAAAGGATCGGCTTTGGCTTATGTTCAAGCCTGGTCACAGAGGAATGTTCCCGGCTGCTGTTATTGTCAGCTGGGAAGAGGTAGATGGAATCCGAATGGTTGTGGAATTGTATTTAAACGTAAAATATATTTGGTTGCTTTTGTTACAAATATTAAGTTTTCTTGAGTATGTCTGAATAATACACAATTACCAAAAAATTGCTCAAACAGTAATATAAATGAATCTAAATGGAGAATGCGTATTTTGCGGTAAAAGTTTTTTTTTTAATATTAAAGTCCTGAGCACCATCAGGGCCAAAACCCGAATATATTAAACATGAGGAATGCATTTAAGCGTTTATTTTTCCATACAGCGAAAATACAATTATATTACTTTTTATAAAAAGATTTGACCTAAAAAGGAATATAAATGAACTTAAACGGAGAATGTACATGTGTTGATAATTTTTTTTACTTTAACTCCAAAAATTCCTGTTTAGCGCATAAATATTTGCAATTGAAGCATTTTAGGTACTGATCGGGGTGGCAACCTTCAGCCCCTTAACATTTAGCCCCTTGTTTACAAAATAAAATGTTATTTTTAGTCCATTTTTTTTGTCAGTTCAAACATCATAGTTTCCCTTTTTTCCTTTGAATTCGAGAAGAGGTTGAAAATTCAAATTTTGGGATAGTCGTATAGATTTCCACACTGTTTGTGCTAATTATCAAAATTACGTATCACCAATATCTAAGGAATAGCTGAGTGTATTAAGTTAAAATTTCAGGGGATGTTGGCAGCTCAAATAGTCGATTACTTCTACTACTACTGCTGAAAGCGTTACCAAATTCTACGAGTTAATTGTACTTATCTTCCAAGTTAAAAACTAACAGTAATCACCATTAATAAATAAATGAGACCCAAAACTGACAAAAATTACAATAGATAACCTAGTCAAATCCGAAACGAGCAAAAATTAAAAGGAGTGGGGCTGACAACCCCCATGTCTTCACAATACCAAAACATAATTTGTACTTTATTTAAAAAGCAACTAACCATGGATTTTCAGTTTAATAGACATATTCTGATATTTATTCCTTAAAATATTACTACTTGTATATTTATTAAAGTCAAAAAAGTGAAAACACTTAAAATGTATTTTGCTTTCACTAAAGTGCAAATTATGTTCTGGTCTTGAGAAGGTGTGAGGGTTGTCAGCCCTACTCAGGCTATTTTTGCTCGTTTTGAGTTTGGCTCGGTTTCTTATTGTAATTTCTGTTGGTTTTGGGTTTAATTTATTAATTGATGATGATTTGTGGTAGTTTTACGCTTGGAAAATTATTTGAATTTGTTTTTATTTATTTTTGGCTTAATGGAGTTCTTTAATTTTCTTTGACATATCCTAGGACTATTGGTTCGATGGAATCATCCATGGGAAAAGGAAACAGAAAACAATTAATCCACACGTATCCTTGATCTTTCTTCCGGCAAAAAATACAAAATTCTACATTTTTGCAGATGGGAGCTTGAAACTTCTATAAGAGGATTCTCGTAATCTGAATTTGATGGTATGATTTTCATTAAGATTTTTGGACTCTTAAGGGGTGTTTTCTCCCTTTTTGATAATCAGGCAAATTTTCTCAGCCTCCTAGATTTTGATGGGTAACACTAAAAACAAGAATCCTTGATGCGCATTCATAGACATAAAATATTAATTAAAATGTAGCAGGTTTTTTTCTTTTTGTTTTTTATAATTTAGTATCATTATTAGCCCATAATTTAGACCACCTTGTGTTCGTAGTTAACAGATACACACCCATCAATCAAGACTGTTTTTACTTAGCTATCCTGATTTTAGCGCTAGTCAAATTCTATTAGGCTACGATGCAAAACCTACCTTAAGCTTGTAATTAATATTTTAGAAAAATGTAAAATTATCAGTAGAATCCTTTTGACTCGCATTACTTACAAAAGAGCTACTGTGTGTTGACAAATGATAAACAATTAGTTTTAACTGTTTCACATAAACTCTTGACAGGACATATTTTACTTGAATTCTGTTTCAATACTGATAGTAATATAATTTTTGAAAAGCTTTAATCAATAACAGGCAGATATCTCCCATCTCTTCATTTGAAGCTTGCATAGTTTTGAGTTGGGATAGTTCTGATTGTAACCGAAAAGAAATCTGCAGAATTTTGGTTTTTGAAGAATATTGGTGATAAACTTCAGTCTTATTATCAACAAGTTGTTATTTATCAAAAGAATATTCCTGTGCATGTTCAGCATGTAGGTCAGGCTGGTTCAATAATTAGTTTTGGTATAAAGAGCCTTTACTATTAATCGAAAAGTTTCCGGCAACGCGTATCAGGGTTTCCAACTTTTACACTTTTCGTGTTTTACATTGCACTCCACAAACCGGATTTTCACTGTTTTATGAAATGATGACAGAAAAAGTATTAAAGCAATAAAAAGCTGTAAATTAAATTATTTAAGTGCCAAAGATAGAACAGATAGCTGGTATAATCTCTGCCTGAGCTGTAACCCAGGCGTCTTTCTGGTATTTTAAACCATTTACGAAGAAGTATATCAAGCATAAATAAAGCGGTAGATTCAATATCAAATTTTATAGAAGGAAATTTAAAGCTGTTGGGCACAGCCATTTTTCCAAGTACGATCGTACTTGGGTCGTTAGGAATAGAAGGTACTTCAGATGGGTCTAAAATCATGAAAAGCGGCAACTGGTTACCACGCTCTACCTGGCTACTGATCAACTCGAAAAAATCATTCAAAAAAGTAGCAACAGGATGGATACCTTTGCGTTTATCAAGTACGTCAAGGTCCAAAGCAGTTTTGCACACTTCTATCGCCTGTTTGATGACCTCTTTCCCAAAAAACTATGCAGCTATTTTTATCACTGTGTCTTCGTCCTTCGCTATTTGCCGCTGTAAAAGGTTCAGTACAGGACACACGTAAATTGAATCCATCATTACATAACTGAATTATCATGCATCACCGAATAATGTCAAGTCAAAATGTGAACATAATATTTTCTCAAAAATTAACGCAATGCACAATACTATTGTGACGTCACCTTCTCCCTGGGATTTACCCCAATAAACAAGGAAAGCGTCAGTCCCCGTTCATCTGATCCCCGCAGTTCAAGGGAGACTCTCCCGGCAGGTACAACGGTGCTTGCGACAGGAAACTGCCCCTCTTCTGCTTGCCAACTAGGGTTATGTATATATATATATATATATATATATATATATATATATATATATATATATATATGTATATATATATATATATATATATATATATATATATATATATATATAGGAGCACGGTGGCGTCGCCATCGGGCCCTCGGTATGCGGCAGGCTTCTATGTATAGATTCCCCTGTTGCTAGTCTTCTAAACGCAGACAATTTGAGATTTTTCTTGCTGTCATAACGTCCAAATGGACCTTAAATTAGAAGTAGTGCCTTTGTAAAATTACATTTTTTTTTATTGGACCTTTAAATTTTGCTTCGGCTTGTCTTTTGCCATTATCAAAGACATATCGCCGAACCTTTGTTTCTTTTAATTGTTCAGGTGGTTTTAATTTCCATATATATTTCTAAAATTTCTATGAATGTCTACTCGTGACTTATGGAGCAGTAAGGACTGTATTCACTAGGTAATTCTAAGTTAGTTAAGTGATATTCCTTTCATTTTGCTAGCTTTCATGTAATTCTTGTTCCCTTTTTTTGCTGCCACTTTATCTCTAATTTGTCTGTGCATTCTTTTTTTCTTTTCTTTTTATTTTTTTTGCATGGAATAGGTGGTTGATTTGGGGGCCAGAGTATAGGAGGTAATTCCCAACCATTTAATTAATTTAATGATTAGTTAGCAAATTTAAAAAAGAGAACCCTAACCCTTAATAGCATCACCTCAAGGCAACAGAAAGAAAAATGTTGGACAAACATATTGTTTAAAAATTATTTTAAAAAAGGATAAAATGGAAGCAAACTTGAAAATCTGATTAACTGACAATTTCTGCATATGTTAAAATGAGAAAGTTATTAAATTGTTCCTTTTTATATTTTTGTATACATCTTGGATAAAAATGTTTCTTAGTCATTTGTAACTTGTTACGGGGGAAATTTCCGAAAATTCTTATTCTAGTTTAACGCCCCCTTCTGTTTCAAAATTTGTTCTAAAATAATCTTCAGATAAATACGGAATTAGCTCTAAGGGAGTTTCGATGGAAGGGTAGAGGTAGAAATTGACATATAATCCCCAAAACTGTATCCAGGGCTTCCGTTTAGGGGGAGGGGGCTTCGGAACAGGCACGGTCAATTGAATCAGAATCTAAGTCTGAAGGAGAGGAGCTAGATTTGTAAGCAAATTCTGTCGAAGACAGTCTTAATGACTCTGAAAGCGATTGAATTTTCCGCTCTTATGACCTTGTGTTTAGTTAATCAAAGTTATCAAAGTGTTACAAACCTCTTTTTTATTTGTATTTGGTAATTTTATGAATAAATGAAAAATAACATAATGACATGAGGAAAGTTTGTAACTTCAAAATGTAAAATCAAAGTTACTTTTCTGCCGTACCAGCAGTTACCAAAACGATCTCTGCTGGAGCAAATAAGTGGGTTTGCAGTAACCATTTTCCAAACCTGGAATGTATCGAAAGACTCAAAACGGATTCTCCATGGGGACAACTACGTAAATTTTGTCCAATGGATACTGGATCCCCAGAACACTATATGGTCACATCTATAAACAAAAAAAAATCTAGTTAAAAAAACCATATGTTAAAGTGAGAATGTTATTAAATTGCTTTTTCTGTAGTTTTGTATACATCCTAGAGAAAAATATTTCCTAGCCATTTGCAACGTTACATTGCAGCCAATGCAATTTAAATTGCTAAATAGTGTATCTTTAGGCATTGTAAGTACTTTTTAAAGATGGGAATTTTTGTCTGGAAATTCTAATGTTTCTGCTTCAGATAAAAAGACATTTTAATGGATATATTTTATGGCATGGATTTTGAGGCTAATGCTAAACCCCGAAACCAATTTTGTTAGAATGTTCTAATAATGTTTTTTTTTAACGAGTCAGCAGTATTGCTAGCTCAATTATGCTATCGACCCTGCGGAATAATTCCCACTGAATTAAAATGTGTGTTCTATTTTCAGTTGGGGAAGCATTTGCCAGGTAATGAAATAACTATGGTATGGATTTTAAGGCTAATGCCAAACCCCGAAACTAATTTTGTTAGAATGTTCTAATAAGTTTTTTTTTTTTTTTAACGAATCAACAAATTGCTAGCTCATTTATGCTATCGACCTTGCGGAATAATTCCCACCGAATTAAAATTTGTGTTCTATTCTCAGTTGGGGAAGCATTTGGCATGTAATGACATAACAATGCTTTTGGCTATGCCAGTGGACTATCAAACCGGGTTATGCAATACAAACACACTGGAATTAATTCTGCTAGCTTTTGCAAGCCTTCACGTAATTCTTATTCATTTTTTGCTGCTACCGAGAAAACGTTCTAGCGTTGCCTGTAGCCTTCACGACAGCCTTTACACTTTAATAAGAGCCCAATTTATGTAAAGATCTTTCTTTTATTAAGACATTAAAAAGCAAAAAAAAAATTGTGAAATAAAGTTTTGAATTGTTGATATTTTGAGGAATTAATATAATTATATGTTAAATAACAACTTATTTTCATAAGTCATATGCAGTCACCTTAATAATTTTGATTTCATCTTTTACTTTTTATAAAAATTAAAGTGCACTGCTCAAAATACGTACAGTATTTGACAAAATGCAAATGCTGCATTAAACTTTAGAAGTTATACGGTAGTGGGGGGAGGGGGTTTAGCAAAACTCCGATTTTTAGCAATGTATGTTGTTGGATTTATTTATTCACCTATAGTAGTATTATGCAACTAAATTAATAATGCAACCTCACATTACGTTTTCCTCGAACTATCTGTGAAAGTTCGACAGATAGTACCTTCAAGGCCTGCACAGCTGTTTCTAAAGAAGCATTCTCCAATTTTACATCGTTCACGAATAGAAGCCGATCTCCAGGGATTAAACGACCATAGAGTTGAGCAACACCCCCAGGAACAAGACTTCTTATGACAATAACTGTTTCATTAGGGTTCATTGGATCCTTAAAACAAAAAAGTTTATTAAGATAGAAGATCATTTTCCTGAAAAACATTCCCTAATATTTTGAAGATAAGTAGTTGAGCTAGGGGAATGGAGCTCTCAGAGATTTTCAGGATTTGATATTTGAGTTGATTCCAGTAAGTTTCATAATCTAGCACTACTAATTTCTATACAGTATCAAAATAATAATGTAAATAATAATAATATATCCATTGCTGCTAGGAGGCTGTATGTTTGATCTTCAGCCTCCACTTGAGGGAAATAAACAATCTCATGGAAGAAAGGAATTCTTAACACCCAAGATGGAAACTGATATTGTCTAAGAGCAGTGACAAACCATGGAGAGAAAATATTACCTTTGTTAGGGAATGTAAGAGCATTGCTTGATTCGCAAAAAATTCTTTCGGGCTCTTCCATAACTTGTGTATAAGTGAGTTCCATAGTGGTCTTTGATGGATACTGAAGTAACCTCCTTGCTTGGTCTCTCTTTTCATGTTTCACACAATACATTATCTAAAATTTAAATTTAATAATTAGTACAACTGCAGTTAAAGTCAGGCGTAAAATTAAGGTCTCTTTCTGTTGTCCCAATTGTTCCTAAATATTTTCAGTTCGTTTTCAAAAACCGAATTGTCAATTTAACACAACTTTGTTAGTAGCAATTCTTGGAAGTGTATAAATTAGGTGATAAATTGAAAAAACTGTTCCTTTAAATATAAAGAGCGATTTGGAGTACTGTAATAGACCAGTCGATCGATCATTGCCTGTAGATACGTTGAACAGGGCTCGATCAGTGAGCAGAATGTAGACGCAAGGTCCGTTGTAGTCAATTAGCGTTATTGATAGATGAAAAAAAAAACAAAGGTTTAAAACGACTTTTGAAACTTCAAAACAGACATAAAAATGCATTTCAACTTTGTAGAACGAAAAACACATCAACAGTTATTCTTTTATAATAGAGAAATTGGCAAGTTATATCTTTGATCGTCAAATATTTTGGGTGCAACTTGCTTCCCTTTTTTTGGGGGGGGGGGTGCAAATATTTGGGTGCATTCGCTTCTTTTTTATGACGATGTTTTGAATTGGGAGAAAGTTTCACCAACAGTTGTTACTATCAATGTCCTGTTTACTGTTTTTTGGCTAAATTTTACTTACACTTTTTAGTTAGATTAGCGGAAACAGACTTTTATTTACTACTCCCTCCCCTATTGCTCACCACCATGAATCAAGGCAAACTGTGTTTTTAGTTTAACTAAACAAAATTTTTGCTTTTAAAGCAGTGTTTACCAATCGATTTCTGTAAGAACCGTACATGTGCAAACAGAGTTATCGAACAGTTCGTGGTAACGAACAGCAGTAAGGAGCGACCCGGCTCAATAGCAACCAAAACCCTAAAAAATGGAATCTCGATACGAATAGTTACATCAAAAAATCACATTTTAATGCTGATTCTAAATATACAAATTTCATCAAGTTTAGCCAACCATCAAAAAAGACTAACCTGAGAAAATTTGCCTTATTTTAGAAAATAGGGAAACAACCCCTAAAAGTCATAGAATAACGAAAATTAAACCATGAGGTTCAGCGTATCAGAGAACCATGTTGTAGAAGTTTCAAGCTCCTATCTACAAAAATGTGGAATTTTGTATTGTTTGCCGGAAGGCAGATCCCGGATGCGTATTTATTTGTTTGTTTGTTTTGTTGTTGTTTTTTTTGTTTTTTTTTTGTTTTTTTCCACAGGGGTGATTGTATCGACCCAGTGGTCCTAGAATCTTGCAAGAGGTCTCATTCTAACGGAAATGAAAAGTTCTAGTGCCTTTTTTAAGTGACTGAAAAAAATTAGAGGGCACTTAGACCCCCTCCCACGATAATTATTTTCCCAAAGTCACCGGATCAAAATTCTGAGACAGTGGTTTTATTCAGCGTAGTCGAAAAACCTTATAACTATGTCTTTGAGGACGATTTACTCCCCCACAGTCCCCGTGGGAGGGGCTACAAGTTACAAACTTTGACCAGTGCTTACATATAGTAGTGGTTATTTGGAAGTGTACAGACGTATTCAGGGGAATTTTTGGTTGGGGGGTTAGAAGAGGGGGTTATGTTGGGGGAACTTTCCTTGGAGGAATTTGTCAGGGGGGAAGAAAATTCTCATGAAGGGAGCGCAGGATTTTCTAGCATTATTTAAAAAAAAACAATGAAAAAATAAATATGAACAAGTTTTTTCAACTGAAAGTAAGGAGGAGCATTAAAACTTAAAACGATCAGAAATTATTACGCATATGACGGGCTCACCTCCTCCTAATACCTCGCTCTTTACGCTAAAGTATTTTTAGTAATTTCAACAATTTATTCTACAGCTTTTGTGATTGAGGGGTTATTCTTAAGAAATTGGGACAAAATTTAAGTTTTAGTGTAAAGAGCGAGGTAATGACGAGGGAATGAACCCCCTCATATACGTAATAAAAACATGAGAATACAGAAGTTGGTCACGTAAGCTAATTTGTAAGTACGTATATATTTTACTAATAAAAACATTCGTAAAAAATTAAAAGTTCTATTTGCCTTTTTAAGTAATAAAAAAATCGGAGAGCAACTAGACCTCCTCTCCCACTCCTTTTTTTCTCAAAATCATTCGATCAAAACTATGAGAAAGCCATTTAGCCAAAAAAAATAAATATGCAAATTTCGTTTTAATTATTCCTCTGCGGAGAGCCAAAATTAAAACATGCATGGATTCAAAACGTTCAGAAATTAAACAAAAACAAGTTTTTTGCTTGTTTAACAAATTAAACAAAAAACAAGGCTCCAATGTATACTTCATCCACCTTTGATATGTAGATTGCTGTAGATTGGATCCTATACATTAGGTTCCAATGTGTACATAATCATTGCTATTTGGTAATTTTTTTTCTGTAAACACTGGGCAGTGCCTTGGCACTTGGTATGGCACTTGCTATTATGTTAATAAAGCTTTATACATCTCTAAAGCAAGTGAGTAAGTATGACGGCACCAGACCGTCAAAATCTAAACTGGCGGTGCTGATCTCTGTTTTGTGGCCCTTCAGCCAGGAAGTGTAATGAGGGGTTGGAGGCAAGCCAACCTGTGCTCTTGCACACCTTTTCTTCTTATCTTCGCCAGATTTCTCCAGGGCTTAGCTTAAAAAGTCACGCCACTGACCCCGTCCCAAACCAAACAATCGGCCTGGCCAGGAATTGAACCCTTACCTCTCAGACAAAGGATTCCCCAACCCTGCGCACTAACCATCTCTAAACAGCTAACCATCACTTTTACACCTCTAGGTGAGCGTGTCGTAGTTTTTAGCTGTAAAAAGCCCAATAGTCGCTAATCCTTGAGGAGTTTTAGACTATAACTGTATATTATCATCATTTTGCTTTCTATGATACTTAAGCCCTTCAAGCTTTTATCCGGAGGAGGGAGGCGCTCCATGGTTTTCACCCCCCCCCCTCTTCTAAAAATTTGTTTCTGTGTCGTAAAAATTGCACATTGAAAAAATTTGATACGTTTTGAAGACATGTATTGTACCTGCCCCCAACCCCTCCCCCCATCCCAAACAAAAATCACTGACAGGCCTTCATATATACAAAAGATTAATTGAAATGTGGCGCGTTTTTTCTTTTTGATTTTTATAATATAGTTTCATTGGCCCACAATTTAACCAACTCTGCATTCGTAATTAACAGATACACATCTATCAATCAAGACTGTTTTTACTTAGCTATCCTGCTACTGACACTAGTCAAATTGCATTCATTAGCAATGTTTACGTGTCAGCAAGTAGAATAACTCATCGTCTATTCTCCAATTCTATTCTGGTGAGTCTCTAGTCCCTCGCGGAGGAATCAATTTTAAAGTAAAAATCATATTTAGCTTAATTTTCATTAAACTACGATGCAAGACCAATTTTAAGCCTATAATTAATATTTCTCTATAAATAAAACATAATAATAATAATGTTTACGACTCGCATTACTTACCGAACAGCTACTGTATGCTGATAGATAAATAGCAATTAGTTTGGACAGTTTCGTATAAATTAATGGTAGAATCTTATTTAAGACTGATGAAATCACTGTTTTTGAAAAGCTCGCAGTGAAGAGAGGTGGATTGCTCCCATCACTCTATGCAAGGCTTAATTTATGTGAAATGGAACAGCTGTTATGGTATAATTATGTACCATCAGGACTAATTAGTTCAGGTCATGCTGTAGCGATTCTTACGCCCAAAGCATCGCTAATCCACACTGTGTATCACTAGTCGAAGTCGCTAGCCTAGCTGCTGTAGAAAAAGGAGAATGGTTATGTGAATCTATAAGATTATATCAATTTGCCAAATAAAATGAAATTGCGTCCCCGCCTATGCTTTTGTAGTAAGATCTAGAAGGTGCCAAATTTAAAATTCTATACCAAAGGCTTCCCATGGGCAAGATAAAAGTTTTCAGAAATCTACTGTATATATCTAAGATATGACTAAGGCAAATAATTTACATTGAAATTGGTGGATACGATTATAAAGATATTGATTGTTGTTGTTGTTTAATTGACGCATGAGCGAATGAAACGATCATATAATCCTCTTTTAAAACTTGGGCTTATGAAGCAACGTAACTTTGAGAATCACACAAATAAAAACACCTTGAATAAAAAAGGTCGTTTAATTAGAATAAATAGCATTTTCGAAATTAATAAATATACTTTAGCGCAAAGAGCGAGGTATTGAAGAGGGAAGAACCCCCTCATATAAGTAATAATTTTTGTTTGTTTAAAGTTTGAATGTTGCTCCTTATATTCAGTTAAAAAAAACTTTTTTTTTAATTTCTCATTGTTTTTTAAATAATGCTGGAAAATCCAGCGCCCCCTTCCTGGAAATTTTCTTCCCCCATGATAAATTCCTCCATGGAAAGATCCTCTCACATAATCCCCTCCTCCCGAGTCTATCAAGGCCACATTTGCGGACTCCTTTCAAAATATAAAAAAGGGAAGGTCCCCCTTTAACTTCGCCTTAAGGTGATGGTACATACACAGAAGGCATTTTACTATACAAAATTTACCCCTCTTTTATATGCTTCAAGTAAAACTTGGGAAAAAATGCAAAAGTCGAAAGCTCGAGCAACGTCTAAAACACAAAGGATAATAAAGGATCTACTTCTTTCTGCATCATCAAGAACATTCATTAAAGAAAAAAGGGCATGCTCCCGGCCAATACCTTTTTGGTACCCAAACTGGTGGTGTGGGACATAACATTTGGAAACAATTTCATCCAAAATAACTGACTCAAATAATTTAAAAGTAGCACAAGAAACTGTTATTAGTCGGAACAAATTACACACTGTAAAATCCTTTTTGCCTTTTTTCGGGATAGGGGTTGTTTGACCAAATATAAATTGATAAGAAACAACTCCGTTTTCAATAGACATTTGAAAAAGTATAGATAAATGATTACAAAGAAACGCACTTGCATGATCAAAACGTCATACAGTAATTCCATCAAATCCCGCGGAGTTTCTTTTCTTTAGTTTTCAAACAGTTCGTGGTAACGAACTGTTTCGTTACCACGAAACAGTTCGTGTTTCGTGGTAACGAAAACCCCCTAAAAGTCATAGAATCTTAACGAAAATTACACCATCAGATTCAGCGTATCAGAAAACCATACTGCTGAAGTTTCAAGCTCCTATCTACAAAAATGGGGAATTTTGCATTTTTTGCATGAAGGCAGATCACGGATGCGTGTTTATTTTTATTTTTTTTCCCCAACCCCCTAAAAGTCATAGAATCTTAACGAAAATTACACCATCAGATTCAGCGTATCAGAAAACCATACTGCTGAAGTTTCAAGCTCCTATCTACAAAAATGGGGAATTTTGCATTTTTTGCATGAAGGCAGATCACGGATGCGTGTTTATTTTTATTTATTTTTTTTCCCCAGGGGTGATCGTATCGACCCAGTTGTCCTGGAATGTTGCTCGAGGGCTCATTCTAACAGAAATGAAAAGTTCTAGTGCCTTTTTGAGTGACCAAAAAATTGGAGGGCACCTAGGCCCCCTCCCACGCTAATTATTTTCCCAAAGTCATTGGATCAAAATTCTGAAATAGCCATTTTATTCAGTGTAGTCGAAAAACCTTATAACTATGTCTTTGGAGACGACTTACTCCTCCACAGTCCCCGTGGGAGGGGCTACAAGTTACAAACTTTGACCAGTGCTTACATATAGTAATGGTTATTGGGAAGTGTACAGGCGTTTTCAGGAGGATTTTTTGTATGGGGGAGGGGCTGAGAAGAGGGGGGTATACTGGGGGAACTTTCCATCGAGGAATTTGTTACGGGGGAAGAAAATTTCCATGAAGGGAGCGCAGGATTTACTAGCATTATTTAAAAAAAACAATAAAAAAATAAATATGAAAAAGTTTTTTTTCAGCTGGAAGTAAGGAGCAGCATTAAAACTTAAAAAGACAGTAATTATTACCCATATGAGGGGCCCACCTCCTCCTAATACCTCGCACTTTACGCTAAAGTATTTTTAGTAATGTCAACTATTTATTCTACGGCTTTTGTGATTCAGGGGTCATTCTTAATAAATTGGGACAACATTTAAGATTTAGTGTAAAGAGAGAGGTACTGACGAGGGGGCGAACCCTCTCATATGTGTAATAAAAATATGAGAATAAAAAATTCTTTACGTAAGCTAATTTATAAGTTACGTATATCTTTTACTAATAAAAAGATTCGTAAAAAATTAAAAATTCTAGTTGCCTTTTTAATTAACCAAAAAATTGGAGGGCAACTAGGCTTCCTCCCCCGCTCTTTTTTCTCAAATCAATCGATCAAAATTATGAGAAAGCCATTTAGCCAAAAAAAAATATGCAAATTTCGTTTTAATTATTCCTCTGCGGAGAGCCAAAATCAAAACATGCATTGATTCAAAAACGTTCAGAAATTAAATAAAAAACAAGTTTTTTCAACTGAAAGTAAGGAGCGACATTAAAACTTAAAACGAACAGAAATTACTTCGTATATGAAAGGGGCTGCTTCCTCATCAATGCCCCGCTCTTTACGCTAAAGTTTTTATTGTTTTAAAAAGAAGAGTTGAGAGCAAGAGTCAAACTTTAGCGTAAAGAGTGGAGCGTTGATGAGGAAGCAGCCCCTTTCATATACGAAGTAATTTCTGTTCGTTTTAAGTTTTAATGTCGCTCCTTTCTTTCAGTTGAAAAAACAGGTTTTTTTATTTAATTTTACAAAAAAACGACACATCACTTGGCTTGATTGTAAATGTCGAAGTTTCGTGTTTTTTTCAGACAAGCACTCAGGCTCAGGAATATTATTTGCACAAATGTATTCACAAGGGTGTTCAAATTTTTTCAAGAGCTTAGAAGAGTTCTTTGTAATTTTATGAGCGTTTTTCCCAATAAGATCGTAGCCACAAACCATTAACAGTCCCATACTTTGGCCTGTCGCAATTCCTCCAAATATTCAGCCGAATTTTAGAAGACTCGCACGCAGACATCAGGGAAGGGTGTTTTGACCAACCCTGAACTTGAGAGCCTTTCCTAACACACTTGCAAGGGACAGCTGAAGCTTCAGCACACTTTAATGCATGGTTAATTTCTGCAAGATAGGTGGTAAGTCCAATGGCTATTTCTTTCTCGCTAAGGCCCGAGTGTGTGCACAACAAGTGAAAAGGCACCTTTATTTGTTTAATATTCTGTCGCATTCAAAGCGAAACCTCTCGCGCTTAACCTTTTCCAGTCTTTTATATAAAACCAATTTTCATCTGGCTGTTTAGAGGCATTAAAGGAAACATTTATTTTCAACTTAATTGGAAGGTGGTCCGACTAAAAGTCATCACTAATTACCTCGACAGTCTCACAGCGGAAAGATGTAATAAAATGATCAAGGTTAGAAGTCACTGACAGGACACCTATAAACGTGAAAGTTTCTGTTTTGGCAGAAACTGAGTAGGAAGGGGTGAGTGACTTCAGAGGAAATTGGGTTCTTGGCGATGAACTATCTTTTAAGTCACAATTAAAGTCTCCTGCGATTAAAACTCGAGCATTTAGGCCCTTTGAAACTTTCTTGATAAAACTCCCTAGCCTTTAGCAAGCATTTATGAACTTATTCTCTGATTACGAAGAGCGGTAATTAGTTGGCAGGTAAACATTTATACAGATTAGGTCCGACAACTCAGCAGCAATGAAATGGTCATTCGACTCAAGGGGATTGAGGGGAAATTGTGAAATGATAGCTAATCCGCCTGTTGGTCGGTCGTTTTCATTTTAGCGGGGTGAAATATGAGATAAGAATTTTGTGAAATGCAGAGTAGATTTTTCCTTTCATCAGGTAAAAATGTTCTTGCAGAAAAATTATTTTATTTGTACTTAAAAGTTCAGAGAAGACTAGGCCTTTGTCAATCACTTTACCATTGATATTAAATGATAAGAGATTTAAGGCTCGAACCATTATGCTGACTTAACTTTACTTAAAAGTCCTTGGGCGACTGGACATTTGAAGCTGTAACATGGATGATCCTGTGATTTGCACAATGCACATTTCTTAGGCCTTTGACAAGGAGATGTTTTGGAGCCCGAATGACCATGGTGACCGCAGATTGCGCAAATAGCTTCATTTTTGCAGCTGCTGGATATATGCCAGTAAGCTTCACACTTGAAAAATCTCACCGGGAGGGTGAGATACTCAGCTAATTTGATCCTCTCATAGTCTGTGACTGGGGGATTTTTTTTATGGCATTCATAAGGTCAACTTTGGTTTCAAATTTAAATCGAAATGAGCGGTAATGCCAATCAGTTTTGAACTGACACATTTTGGAATCAGTGCGCAAGAATCATCGTCATTTATATTGCTGGGAACAAATCGAGCAATACCAAGGTGAGTGGGGCTCCTGATTGTTACAGAAAGAGATTTATCGCCGTTCTAAAAGACCCCGACAAGAGTTTCTGTATCGGCCTTGCTATGTAACGACTCGCCAATTATCTTTTCTAGGCTGAATTTCGACAATTTTAGAGCACTCTCTGCCGCAAACTTTTTGCAAAAAGTTTTTCATCACATCTGACTTTGTGAGGTCAGAGGGCAAATTCTTGAGTACCACTGCATATAAGGGCTTTGTTTCAGTAACTGTAGGAACAATCGAAGGGGTGTGACGGTCCTTATTCATGAAATCGTAAAGCTTATTACAAACTTCTGCATCTTTTCTAGTGATTACCACTGCTATCTCATCAGGATATATAGGAACTTCGTCAGGTTCAACTATCACAAAGACTGGCAGCTCAATGTCACGTTGCTCACAAAGTTCAAGTATCTTTAACATTTCGTTAAAATTGTCTTCGGCAGTTTTTTTTAATGGCCTTAATTGTATCTTCCTGCATAAAAAAAAACTCGCAAGCTTTAAGACTTATCCCATCACTCTTATTTCCAGCTTTTCAAGCACGATTTAAAAAGTTCAATATTGCATTCCGAACCAATTTTTCCGACATAGCTAACTCAGATAATATCTCACCAATTTCCAATTTGTAATTTCCAGCAAGTTTGAATTAATAATGTCCAAGCAGTATCCGATTTAGATGTTGAAACTTTGAACTAAACAACATTGACCCAGAAACACTAAATTAATCAACTTTGTTACGTTTTTTATGAGTCGGGCAAACTTTTTTTTGCGGAGGGAGGGGGGTGTTCAAACCCCCCTCACTGGAAGAGGCCTTGCCTGTACTATCATACACTTTATCGTTCTGATAACAGGAGACCTAAATCAGACAACCAGCCTTTTAAACCGGGAAACACAGCTAAACACAAAACAAAATCATATTCAATCCTTTTTCTGCTAGCCTCTTCGCGCTTTTGGGCTCTGGAAATATCAAGGCGTCGTAAAATATTTCAGTAAAATATGTAAGATACCTGTAAAATACGTAAAATATCGGTCAAATACGTAAAATAGGTAAAATATCCATTTTATAGGGGTCCGTAAAATTACTGGAAAATACATAAAATACCCAACTTTACCGTGACCAATTTTACCAGTTACAACACTAGTTCATGGTTATAAACATACTTCTGGGTGAAGCTGCAAGGACCATTCGATAACTGGAAGAAGACGAAATTCATGATAGTGCAGCCAAAGTCAGACATCAACAATTCTAATTACTTGGTCGCTAGAAACCAAATCAAAGTGGTTGACAACTTTGAAGTGGTTGGTTCTACCTTGGTTCTGAGGCCAAGACCTCTGCAGTCTTCTTTAGACTGAGCCATGTTTGGAAGAGCCCAATAATCAAACGAGCCACAAAAATGAAGATCCTTGGAGGGTCGGTCTATTCAATCTAGCTATACGGACCTAAAACCTGCCCTACAACTGCAGCCTTCCAACGGCGTCTCAATACTCTTCAATCTAAGTGGTTTCGGAAAATCAAGAAAATCTGATGGAAAGACTTTGTCAGCAACGACCGCCTACGTAGTACGACATCCCAGTCGCCTCTGTTACACTTGTTTGCCGAACGGACACTTCGTTGGTTTGGACATTTTTTTTTGATTGCCTACTGACATTCCGGCTCGGATTCTTTACGACTCTGAACCAACCAGTAGTGGGTGGAAGGGTCTGAGAAGATCACCCATGTTCCGGTAAAGTGATAGTCTTGGGATATCCTGGATCAAAGGAGAATTTTGCTGTTTGATGCAAAAGCCTTTGCTGCGGACAACTCCACATGGAGAAGGCTGACGATGCTCTCGACACTACTCCAGCATTAGGATGAAGTAAGTAAGGAGAGGGGCAGATGACTTCCGATAGCTTTTGACGAATCTTAAAAATATAACTAGAACTAACAATCTCCAATCAAATGAGCCGCCTCTGAAGTTTATACGACTACCCCTTACATAAGACCTTATATGCCTCCGATTAATAACTTAAAATACTTGCCCCCAGACTCTGAGGGTTGTGTAGACCCGCAATTTCTGTTATTTGCTCTTTAAAACATTTTAAATAAAATAGCTATCTCATAATTTTCATCGGATACATTTGGGGAAAAATGACGTAGGGAGTATAGTTAACCTCCGATCACTTTCTACTCTTCAAAAGGGCAGAAGAACTTCAGATTTCAAATCAAAAGATCCCCCCCCCCACCCCTGAAGTTTATACGACTATCTCTTCCATATGAAATACCTTTGGTAAAAAAAATAATATTAAATAAATAATAAAGCACTGGAGCCTCATGGCCTTTACTATGGGCAACGCTATAGTGTTGCCTCTGATTTATTTAATCTGATTCATAGTTGAAAATGATTTATAGTCAACACTAATACTGATTTATGATAAAAAACTGATTCCTTCGCAAGGGACTAAAGACTTGCCAGAATAGAATTGCCAACTAGATAATCAGTAATTCTACCAGCTGAAACGTAGATGTTGTAAAGGCTGCAATCTGACTGGTGCTACTACCAGGATAGTTTGGCAAAAAAGAGGCTTGATTGATGGATGTAAATCTATAATCTACTAACGCTTTCTTAGATAATACAACAAATAAAGTAAAAACATATTCTGTACAAACAGCTTGTCAAAAGGGCAGTCAAAAGCAAAAAGGCTTGTCAAAAATCAGCAGTATCCCAGGAATGGTATGAGGTGTTCAGTTGAAACTCTCAGGTCATGTTAAGGGGAATTTTGAACTAGACAAAATGCAAAATGTGCATAACTAAAACAACAACTACTACGACCGCTACATCTACAACTATTACTACTAAAGCAAGGGGAATATAAAGAATAAACCGTATATCCTAGAATACGGTATAAAGTAAAACTTTCACGGAAAACTTATGGTGCTTTAAAACCAAGTCAAAAGTCACTATGTGTAGGATGATTGCCAATAAGACGTCTCAGTAATATCTGAATAACGACTGAGGGTATCAAATTAAAACTTTCAGGGCTACACCTACTACTTCTGCTCCTACAATTAAATTAAATCCAAAGAGTGTAAGTGCATCCAGGTTGTCAAAATAACATAGATACAATGTTTTGGGAATGATATTAAGTCTTATTTCTCGGGAAAACTTGGGCAGCTGTAAAACTGAATTTAAACAATATTACTTATAAAAATAATCGTATTACTTTGTTTGGAAAAAAATGAAGATTGCAAGAACTATACTGTTTCCAAAAAAAAGAATTACCTCCACTGGAAAGAAAATATTGTGACAAATAATTCGTCTCCCGTTCTAAATGTGTAAGGTTTTTACACGGTTCTAGTGTCTTCAATAAAATTATCCTGGAAAACACTTATCTAGACCACAAGAATTCTTTCAAAATTAAGATACGTTGAAGTTCTCATTACAGGTTTAACGGGATGTTTCAGAAAAAGATTCGGATACTATGCTATGAAGATTCTCCTATGTCCCTATGCGATGTTGTGGAGATCCCCCTTTTTCCTACACAGTCTTCAAGTATACCCCCTATATATCTGCTCGGTAGTGACCAAAGCCTTACTACTACTAAATTTTAACATCGTAGAAGTGGATGAGCTGTGCCGTAGCAGAAAATTATTTCCCTTCACTTTGTAGAAAAATATTAACAACAAAATGAAATGGTGTAATCTACAACGGTTGAAAATAGTACATTTAAGTAATTAAGTTATATTCAAAATCAATATAAAATATTATTATAAAAACCAAAATCAACTTCGGAATCACAGTAAAGTATCACTCATCATCAATAAAAAATCGTATATATTAATCAGGACCAGTGGTGATTGCACAATCAAACAAGTTGTTAACAAGGAAAAAAGATTAAATCAGCTACACTGGCATATTATGAAATAACAGAAAAAAAGAAAAAAACACAAAGAAAAACTTCACAAAAAAAAGGAAGAAAAGGTTTAGGAGTAGAAAATACAAGGTTTTTCGAACAGCGAATACATTCAATGCAGTGTGTAAAAGTAATTTCATTAAATTGATGAAAGAGTGGGGGGGGGATCTGCAGAAACAACAAAAGCAGAAATGAAAAGCTTTACAAAAAACGAAGAAAAACTAGGAGAGGAAAATAAAAATGGTTTTTTGAACAGCGAATGCTTTCAATGCAGTTTGACAAAGTGCTTTCGATTAATTGATGAAATAGGAGACATAAATCTGTAGAAACAAAAGAGAAGCAGAAAAGAAAAACTTTACAAAAAACGAAGAAAAACTAGGAGAGGAAAACAAAAAGCCTTTTTGAACACCGAATGCTTTCAATACAGTGTGCCAAAGTGCTTTCAATAGACTGATGAAAGAGGAGATATAAATCTGTAGAAACAAAAAAAAGCAAAAAAGAAAAGCTTAAAAAAAGGAAAAAAATAGGAGAGGAAAATAAAAAGGTTTTTTGAATAGCGAATGCTTTTAAGGCAGTATGCCAAAGCGTTTTTAATAAATTAATGAAAGAGGAGATATAAATCCGCAGAAACAAAAGAAAAGCAGAAAGGAAAAACTTTAAAAAAAAGAAGAAAAAAGGAGAGGAAAATAAACAAGTTTTTTGAACAGCGAATGCTTTCAATGCAGTGGGCCAAAGTGCTTTTGATAAATTGATCTAAGAAGAAACATAAATCTCCAGAAACAAAAGAAAAGAAGAAAGGAAAAACTTTACAAAAAACGAAGAAAAAGCTAGGAGAGGAAAATCACAAGGCTTTTTGAACACTGAATGCTTTCAATGCAGTGTGCCAAAGTGTTTTCAATACATTGATGAAAGAGGAGATATAAATCTGCAGAAACAAAAGAAAAGCAGAAAGGAAAAACTTAAAAAAAAACAAAGAAAAAACAAGGAGAGGAAAATACGAGGTTTCTGGACAGAGAACACTTTTATTGAAGTGCGTCAGAGTGGCTTCAATAGTGAGGGGGAAGAGGAGCAATGCAGAAAAGAAATTGGTTTTTCTTAAGGAGCTTATTCGACTACATTTAAAATAACGCGGTGAGTAAACAAGGGGAATATAGGGTGTTCAGACCTCTTTGGGGCTAATTTAACTGTATTGGTACATTATTGTAAATAAAAGTAAAACTAAATATTAAGAGAGAAACCGAAGATATATTTTCAAAAGCTCAGTTTATTGGTGATTCAAGTTAGAGGACCATGTTGGACAGAAAACATCGCAAAAGAAACATAAATTATCCCTCATTGGTTCTGGTTTAGAAACGTCAAAGATGACTTTGGTAGCAGTAATTTTCTTCTATTACCAGCCTAAAAAAGTAATCAGGGAATTTTCAAAAGTTCTTTGGCCTGTTTTGGTAAAATTTTTCTTCAACTGAACTGAATTAAGATGACAGAAAAAAATACGTATACCAAAAACAAAAGAAATAAAACAAGTTCAAAATCACAGAACAAGGGAGCAATTAAAAGTTTTAGAAAAAAAAAAAAATTAAAAACGCCACTACACATACATGGATGGATCCAGAGTTGTTTTGACGTACACATGCCTCCCCCCCAAAGAAAGTCAAAATCACACTAATTACAGGGTTGAAGGGGCGAAAAATACCAATGGGAAAGCCAATTTCTATTGGTGTCAGCCCCACCCCCCACCCCGACATTAATTCTATAGTCACGCATGTGACATATAAGCTATAAAGATAAGAAATGAAGAAGAACAACAGAGAAATGAAACATATGTTCTTCTTGAAGGCACAGAAGAATAATAGACAGAACGCCTAAAAATATTACACAGTTGGAGAAAAGAGGATAAAACCGAGTTTTACTGTCCAAGATTTATTGCGTTGTTCTGATAATATTCTGGTGCCGAGTATTATTCTGCTTTTATTTTGTTAAATATTCATATATTCATATATATATATATATATATATATATATATATATATATATATATATATATATATATATATATATATATATATATATATATATATATATATATATATAAACACCAAGCTTTCTTTAATAATGAAAGGCCTCACAGATAAAAGGTTAAGCCATAAGTTTGTCTCAGAGGGAAAAAAACAACGTCATCTAAAGTTACCCAGCAAAATCAAAAAGCTGGATCCCTATTTTTAGTTTTGTTTTATTTCTCACCAACAATTAAATGCTCAATTTTGTTCAAAAGGGTACAAAGGGAAGTTCACTTATTTCCTTTTGTCCTTTTTTTTGTAGTATAGAGCTTATTCTTTACGCAGCTGGTAAGTATACCTTGCTTTGTTCTGACGACTAGTTGATCGAATTGATACTTTCAGAAAAGTGTTTTTGTTGTTTTTTTTTATAGAAAAATTCGGGGTGAAGGGGATTAGTGTGCTTGGTATTTTTTATTTGAAGGAAGGAGGAAAACTATTTTTCTCCGCTTTCATAAAAAAGAGAGAATACACTTCTTTATTTATAACGCATATCGTCCGACAGGCTTTTGGCTAATTTTACAATAATAAAAAGTTTAAAAACAAAACAGCATAAAACAATTATAGGTTGGACACAACATATTCGAAATACATATTATTAGTAATCTTAATCTTTTTAAGGAATGTCTAAGCAGGGTTTGAAACAGGATATACATAGAAAGATGGGGTCAGGGCAAAGGCCTCCCCTGAAAATACTCAGTTTTGCAAGTTTCTTGGTATTTTTTAGCCAAAATTACATAATTTGTGTATTATTAACCCACTCCCTCGAAAAAACGGCAGCATAAATGCCAGGGTTTGACAGAAAAATGTATAACCTTGCCCTCCAAACCTTATTTTTTGTTCGTTCCATATATGAAGGACACAGGAATTTTTTATAAAAACGTTAAAATTTAAACGTAAAAAGAGTCAATGCTTCTGAGTATGATAGGAAATAATAAGGATAAACCTTTCATTTCATTGAATAAAATAAGTTAAGTACGAGAATGTAAAAAATTTAGCATTATAAAAATAGACGAGTATTTAGTGCATGTTCAAAATTCTGACAATTTTAATACTATAAGGATCTAAAATAAATTTAACAGCTAAGAAAAGAGTTCAAAACATTTCAAACCCCGTTTTTTTCATCTATATTCAAGCCAACAGTGAAAAATAAAACAAATGCACTCTAAAATGAAAAAAAAAGAAAAGAAAAGAAAAGAAACCATCTAAAAGGCATTAAGCTCTTGATCACACAAGATTGAGTAAGACACCAAATGCAAAACAAAATTAAAAAGAACAATAGCCTTAAAAAATGATTTTTCTAAATTCAGCTCACAAAGGGGGAAGGGGGCTCGGGGCCAAGTCCTCTCCTGGGAATAATACATTTTTACGATTTTCTTGGCAATTCTTGTGAAATTCTCTAATTTATTTTTTATTATTGGATCCAACCGCCCAACGCCCCTTCCCCCAAAAAACAGCAAAAGTGAAGGTTTTTGACTAAAACATTTTATACTGTTTCCCCAGAAAACTTTACTTTTTCTATGTCAATATTTCAAAGACGGTGGACTATTTTGTTAAAAATTAAAATACTTCCGGGTTTGAAAAGAAAGAATAAGGATAAATTTCCTCCAAAAATTCAGTATTGACATTTTATCAAACAAACTGAGTAAAGTCAATTAAAAAAAAACTACATTTTTAGAATAGATGAGTGTTTAGTGTATATTCTAAATTCTGATAAATTAAGGACTATTAGGATCCAAAAAACCAAAAATCTACACAAAATGTGTTCAAAACATTTCAATACCTTCTATTTTCATCAATATTTTAACCAACTGTGAAAAATGAAACAACTAAAATTCAAAAAGGAGAGAAAATAGAAATTAAATTTAATAAATGTTAAATCCGTTCAAGCTCTTAATCATCTAATATTGAGTAGGAGGAAAAACATGACAAAAAAAGTAAGAAAGAAAACAACTTTCAAAAAAGCAGCAAAGAGTAAAAAAAAAGATAAATAAAAATTTTACATTTTGCTCGTGCTAGGGTAAGTGGGAAGCCAAATAAAAACCAAAAGTTAATAAGAAACAGAATAACCTTGAAAAACGGACAAAAAGAAAATTAAAAATAAGTATCCACGTTAAATTAACTTACATCTTGTTCTTTACTAGGATGTGGGGGACAATGCGACTGCAGAATTTAAGAGAAAGAAAAAAGATTACCTCTTAAGAATGGGTAGCTTAAAAATTATCCCTATATCCGTTTAGACCTAGCAAATTTTAGGGTGGGTATGAGACAAAATGTAAACCAAGATTTAAAAAAAAGATAGTAAACAAACATAAAAGTAGCCATTTAGGAGAGGCTACATCACTCTTGTGTTAGGATAACCAGAAGGTAAAGTGTTCCTAGGAGCGTAGTTGATTTCTTGAAGAAGTTGTTGTGGCAACGGAGACTGGAGATAACGGAGACTGGGTGCAGACATATGGCGAGACAAAGAGGTTGAGGCTCGAGAACACAGTAGGGTCTTGAATAATAAAAAAAACTGTATAAATAATTGAGTTACGAGCTACTAATATAACAAGCGGCCGAAAACAAAAAGGTTGAATAAAAAAACAACAATAGGTTGAAACGAAGAATAAAATATCAAAAGCAATTTTTTGAGATGGACTAGTTAGGAGTTTAAGAAACTCATTTCCCAGGGGTAGAAAACATGACATTAAGTGAAATAGAATTTACTTACCCATGCAGCAAGGATGGGGTGCATAGGCAGTGACAAGAGTGGGGTGCATAGTTTAATCTTTCCCTATATAATCTTATAACATGATCAAAAGAATTTTTGAAAATTGATATACTGTTGGAAATCATACGTATTAAGAAAAGCACAAAGGATATTTTTTTTTTTAAATCTGTTCCTTTTACAATTTATGATCTCTGGAAATGTTTATCTTTTAAAACATGGTTTAAGTTTAGTAAATTTACCTTTCTCCAAGTAAATTTTATTAAATTTTTCCTCAGTAAAATTAGTAACTTTTTTCTCATCACAGTGTTTATTTGATCAGAAAAATTGTAGATACGCCTGCAGGACTTTTGCAAAGTTCTAGAGAAATTATAGAAATAAAAAAATTATGTATGGTTAGTATAAATATAGATGAAGGGGGTTTTAGGATAAACTCAAGTTATAATAGTTTAATTAAGGAGCAGGTAAAATCTCCAACCAGTAGTGATTTACATATTTGTCCTGGAACAAGTGATAACCTATAGAAAAAAAAAGTCAAAATAAGGTCAAAGCTGGGAATAGTTAACGGACTGCAGCTAAACTGGCGAAAAAAGATGTATTTACTTTATAATTCATGAATTTGTTGGTTAACCTGTGAGACTTAGTTGGGAGTGATGGACCTGGGGTTTGGTGACCTTTTCCTTTTAATAGATTCCTATTCATACACTGAATGTTGAGAGGAAAGTGACCCATGGTTGCACTATAGACGTTCGCTTTGGTTTTTTTCTTATGTTGTAACATCAGTGCTGAAAGCTTGCTTACAACCTGAGTTGTTCTTTATTTATTTTTTTATTCTTTGTGTGTTTAGTTTTCCTGTTTTTTTTGTGCGTTATTTTTATTTATTTTTAATTTTGCCTCCGTTCTTTTCGTTTTTTTTCCGTTGAGAAAGTCTCCGGGACGTGGGGCTGAGACATTCGGAATATTTTTTATAATTAAAGTGTTGTTTTGTTTTAATTTTTTGTTCACTGCTTTGTCGAAATTAAAACCCGTTTTTTCTTGCTTAATTTTTCTTAGAAAGTTCCATATTTTCAAATTTCGTAAATTTAGCAAATTTTGCAAAAATGTCGCCAAATATTACAATTTTTGCAATCGGATCGCAAGATGAGTCAATACTAGATTTTCATTTTGAAGCAGTAAGTTTAGATGGATCCTTGGTTTTAAATGGGTAGCGAATATTATCTTGGCTCCTGTAAATGGGTCTTGTAAATTTTCAATCAACAGTTTAAATAGGGATAAATCTTTTTATTAGATAGTGAAAAACAATGTTAAAAATTCTGGATATTTCAATCAAATATACAGCGACCGTCATCAGCAGATAAACTAAAGTAATACAATAAAAACCAGCCATTTTTATGCAACACAAAATGATTACATATTATTTAGTGCTCTTACTTTTTTCGGCGCAACTGAGACAGCAATTCTCCCTGACTTCCCAGTTTCCGGTTCATTAGCTGGGCACGGGTCAAAGGCATTGGGAGAAATGAACTTTATTATGGGAAGTTTGTGACTTTTGCTTGCAGAAAATTTCTACTTTTTGTAAATTTTTAAATATTATCTAATGGAAAGCATTTTTCAACATATGATCTCCAAAATAAGATGTCATATTGCACGGTAAATTAATTTTTTTGGAGGATTGGGTACAGCAAGAAAAAACAATCGTTGAAACCATCTTTATTATTTCATTACTCTGTAGCTCTAGTTTATGTCTGAAATCTTGTTCCAAGATATTATAAAATTGCATACCAATAGATTTGACGAATTGTTTAACTGAATATTCTGCGTTACCATTATGACGACACCATGGCTCTTTATTGAGCTACAACCCATAGTTTCAAGAACTGCTCAAATAAACTAAGTGAAATAAAAGAAAAAAATTAAATAGAAGCACTGAAAATTTTATGTGGTAATGAAGGAGGCGAATTATTCCCCTGGTCCTTTCCCGATATAAAGAACATTGTTCTTGATCAAATCGTTTCATGAATGGAATAGTAGGGATAAAAAAAACGAATTAAAGGAATTGAAAACAAATTGAACAGAATAATTGGGATAACATCATCAGGCAAAATTATTCATAAAAGAATAGGAGGACAGAGCAAAAATACCTGATTGTGGATATTTTGCCAAGATTCTTGTGGTGGTAACAAAACCGGGGGCGGAACTCGGAGATCAGGAAGTTCTATCGGTTGTACAGCATAGGTTTGCGCCACATTAACCCAGCAAGTTCCATTCTGACAAACTTCAGGGTTTTCGGCAATAGTAACTTCCCTTCCTTCTTGGGCCACTGGTGTTTTTAGTGTATTATAATTTACAAGACTAGGTAGGATGTGATGTGTAGATACCATGTTAAGAAATGGGGTTTTCAGCAATGACTTGTCAATTGGAAGAGGTACAACTCCTTTGTTGGTCAATTTAAAAGCATATCCGGTGTGGTACAAGGGGCTGTTACACTGACTGAAAAGATACCATGCTTAGAGAAGCATATCAGAAACATAGAATTTTTGTTAAAATACTCACGAGACTTCGGCCTGTCGCAATTCCTCCAAATATTCAGCCAAATTTTAGAAGACTCGCACACGGACATCAGGGAAGGGTGTTTTGACCAACCCTGAACTTGAGTACGGAGTCATTTCTGCTCGTTTTAAGTTTTAATGTCGCTCCTTACTTTTAGTTGAAAAAAGTTGTTTTTCTTCATTTAATTTCTGGACGTTTTTGAATTAATCCATGTTTTGATCATGGCTCTCCACACATAAATAATTAAAACAAAATTTGCATATTAATTTTTTTCGGCTAAATGGCTTTCTCATAGTTTTAATCGGAAGATTTTGAGAAAAAAAAGGAGCGAGGGAGTAGGCCTATTTGACCTCCAGATTTTTGATTGCTTAAAAAGGCAACTAAAACTTTTAATTTCTTACAAACGTTTTAATTAGTAAAAAATAAACGTAACTTACGAATTAACTTACGTAACGAACTTCTATATTCGTATGTTTTTATTGCGTATATGAGGGGGTTCACCCTCACGTCAATAACTCACTCTTTACACTAAAGCTTAAATTTTGTCCCAATCCCATAAGAATGAACCCTGAATCACAAAGGCCGTAGAATAGTTAGAATTACTAAAAATACTTTAGAGTAAAGCACATGGTATTACGAGGAGGTAAACCCTTCATATTCGTAATAATTTCTGTTCGTTTTAAGTTTCAATGATGCTCCTTACTTTCAGTTGAAAAAACTTTTCATATTTATTTTTTCATTGTCTTTTTTTAAATAATGCTAGAAAATCCTGCCCCCTCTTCATTGAAATTCTCTTCCCCCGTGACAAATTCCTCCATGGAAAAATTCTCCCACGTATCCCCCCATCAACTTCTCCACCCCAAACCAAAAAATCCCCCTGAAAACGCCTGTACACTTCCCAATAGCCATTATTATATGTAAACACAGGTCAAAGTTTATAACTTGCAGCCCCTCCCGCGAGGACTGTGGGGGAGTAAGTCTTCCCCAAAGACATAGTTATTAGATTTTCAACTATGATGAATAAAATGGCTATCTCAGAGTTTTCATCTGGTGACATTGGGGAAAATACTGGCGTGGAAGGGGGCCTAGGTGCCCTCCAATTTTTTGGTCACTTAAAAAGGGCACTAGAACTTTTAATTTCCACTAGAATGAGCCCTCTTGCGACACTCTAGGACCACTGAGTCGATAAGATCACCCCTGGGAAAAAACCAACAAAACAACAACAACAAAAAACAAATAAACACGCATCCGTGACATGTCTTCTGGCAAGAAATTCAAAATTCCACATTTTCGTAGATAGGAGCTTGAACTTGTACAAAGGGGTTCTCTGATACGCTGAATCTGATGGTGTGATTTTCGTTAAGATTGTATGATATATATATATATATATATATATATATATATATATATATATATATATATATATATATATATATATATATATATATATATACATATATATATATATATATATATGTATGTATCTCTCTCTCTCTCTCTCTCTCTCTCTCTCTCTCTCTATATATATATATATATATATATATATATATATATATATATATATATATATATATATATATATATATATATATATATATATATATATATATATATATATATATATATATATATATATATATATAAATAACGACCGGGACACAGGGACACAACTATAACGGGGACGCCGGGGGGCACGGGGGGATATATAAATGACGACGGGGACACAAGGAATGTTCGATTAGCAATCACCATTAACAAAGCTCAAGGGCAATCATTAGAATAACCAGGCATAGATCTGAATACGGATTGTTTTTCCCATGGACAATTATGTGTTGCATGCTCAAGAGTCGGTAAACCTGACAATCTATTTATATGCACAGACAATGGGACAGCGAAAAATGTTGTATATTCGCAAGTTTTACGTAGTTAAAAACATATATATATATATATATATATATATATATATATATATATATATATATATATATATATATATATATATATATATATATATATATATATATATATATATATATATATATATATATATATATATATATATATATATATATATATATATATATATATATATATATATATATATATATATATATATATATATATATATATATATATATATATATATATATATATATATATATATATATATATATATTGAAGATCTGCATGCGCTTAGTTTATTTTGATTTAGTTCAAACTCCCTCAATATTCTGGCAACTTTTCACCTTCATACGTGTAGTCTTCATTCAACTAGTATCATAGTAGCAGTGGTAGTAGTAGGAACAGTAGTAGCAGTAATAGTGCATAATTATTACCAGTAACAGCAGCATTAATAGATGTAGTAGCAGGTACATTTTGCCTTTTCCTTAACTGAGCATCCCACTCACGATGCCCCTGAAGTTTCCTCTTGGTATGATAAGGCGTTCCAAAATATTGCTAATACGCCCGTATCAGCAATCTGTATACACATAGTATGCGTTGATTTAGTACAACTTCCCACTCAACACTTTGTCAGATATTTTTTCAATATCTTCAGCCTTATTAGCTCTCGCTACAGAACTAGTAGTTGTAGTGATAGTAGTAATAGCACTTGTGATAGCAGTAGAAGTAGCATTAGTTGTAGTAGTAGTAGCGTGCAAATATTGCCTTTTTGATCAATTGATCATTTTCCTTATCATTTCCTGAAAATTCCAAATTACATAACGTGTTATGATGTAGTTACACACTCCCCTCAACATTCCTCATCTTAATGCCCTTCGCATTTGGGAAAGTAGAAGTGAAACATGCGTACATTTCAGTGCATTCCTTAAAAGTTATATGCCCCAGGGCATAAGTTATAGTCGTTGCCCCAGGGCTTTGGGGGGTTGTGCGAACCCTGGAGGTATTGTTATATGTTCTTTGTACTATTTGAAACAAAATCGTCATCGTATAACTTCAATCAGAAGCGGTTGGTGAAAAGAGGGGTAGTGGGGGAGTGCTAGTTAACCTCCATCACTATTGACTCTTCAAAGGGCACTAGAACTTCCAATTTCAACCAAATGAGCCAGCCACCACTAAAATTTATGCAGCCATCCCTTCCATAAAAACCTTAAATTGCCAAGGGGCATAACTTAAAACCCTCACCCTTAGGCGCTGGTGGTCTGTATCACCCCAAAAGCCTTTTTATATGGTCATTGGACTATTTAGAATTAAAGGACTGTCTCAAAATTTGTATTGGATGCATCTCAGGAAAACACGACGTGTTTGTGTGTGTGGGGGGGGGCTGCGCTCTGATCACTCTGACTTTTAAAAGGGCATTAGAGTTTCTGATTACCAGTCCAATGAGTTCCCTCCAAAGCATATACGACCACCATTTCTATAAGAACCTTATGTGCCCCAGGGTGAAACTTACAACCCTTGCCCTGAGAACTGTAGGGGGGCTGTCTTCCTCACAGACATAATTTCCGAATCCTTGAACTACGATGAAAAAAATTGTTGTCTCCAAATTTTAATAGGAGGTGTGAAGAGAAACGATCAGTGTAGAGGGCGGCCTGGCTACTCTCAAATCACTGACTCTTAAAGAGGGCACTATAAATTCCAATTTCAAATCAAATGAGCCCCATCTGAAGTTTATACGACAACCCAGTCCACAAAAACCGTATATGCCCCAAGGCCATGACTTACAACCCTATCTGCAGGGCGTTCGACGGTTGTTTCAACCCTAGAGGCATTGTTAATATATTTTTTAGACTATTTTTTGTAAAATCACTACAATTTTAATTAGATTCGTTTGGTGAGGAGGGGTAGACGGGGAGGTAGCTGCCCTCCATCACTTTTGACGCTTAAAAGGGAATCAGAACTTCCGTTTTTTAACCAAATAAGCCTCCTCTAAAGTTTATACAGCCATCCCTTCCATAAAAACATTAAATGCCCCTTAGAAACAATTTACAACCTTTGCCTCTAGGCTCTGGGGCTTTGTTCCAACACCAAAAGCCTTGTTATATGATATTTGGACTATATTGAAAAAAATGGATATTTCAAAATTTCTATTAGGTGAATTTTGGGACAATACAGCGTGTGAGTGTAGGAGGAGGGGTAAAAATGGCACTACAGCTTCTGATTACCAAACCAATAAGCACCCCCCCCCCCGAAGTTTATACGAACACGCTTTCTACAAAATCTTATATACCCCCAGGGCATAACTTACTGTCCTCGCCCTGAGGGCTGGGGGTGGGTTGTCATCCTCAAAGAAATAATTTCCAGACCTTTCATCCACGTTGAACAAAATGGATATCTCAAAATTTTGATTGGAAGTTTTTGGGGAAATGATGGGCGTCGGGGAGGGACTTTGCCCTCCGATCACTTTCGACAGATAAAAAGGAAACTAGTCCCCTCAGTTTCAATCGAATGAGCCCTTTTGAAGTTTCTACAACGCTTTCTATATTTAAAAAAAAAAAAAAAAAAAAAAAAAAAAAAAAAAAAAAAACTTAAATGCACGGAGGGCATAACTCACAACCCTTTCCCTGAGGGCTATTGGAGTGTCATCCTCAAAGACATAAATAATCATAGTAAGTAATCATAGTATAGTAATCATAGTAAGTTTGAAAAAACTCATTTTATATCCAAAAAATATAGAAGGAAATTATTATTTATAAGGGTTTAAAAAAGAATTTTCGAGAAAAGCGATTATTATATTCGTAAATAACATAAAAAAGTCTCAAGTAGTATATTCACTTTATTCGTAAGTCAATAATATAAACTGCGAGATATTTACCAAATGAAGTTCAAGAAAAATGTTTTTAGCCTGTCCAAGTTTTCCGAACTTAGCTCATTCTAAGTTATGAGGTTTCAAAGATGTGCAAACATATATCCTAACTTTAGAAAAAAAAACATTGATATTGCTTAAAATTCTACTCAAAAATCGTCAATTTTGTCAAAAAAGTCAATTTTGAATTTTGAGGATAGAGGTCAAAATCATAATCAGGCATGCAAAATGTTTCAAACGTGCCAGCACCAAAAATTCTGATGAAGTGCTGAAAATGAAATTTAATTGACTATTTTATGTATTCTCAGTAGTGTAAAAGATGTTATGTATATCATTATCTAAAGTAAAAAAAAATTGTAATTTGATGATGTTCTACATTTTTCTTGTAGATTGTATAGAATCTAAGGCAAATTATTCCTTTGTTCTAGGAAGAAATCAGACCCAAAGACAAGAAATTTTTTATAGAAAATTGATATTAAAATAAAGAATTCTGAAATCGAAAAGTGGAAACGCTGCTAGCAATACAGGTTCTCACAGGGTTTCCACTATCCCCGAATTTTAGGGGATTTCCCCGAAAATCTATGTGTCTCCCCGAAAAAAAATTTGGTTCCACGAATCCCTAAAATTTCCCCAAAAATCACCCAATCACGGTGTCACCCCTAGTGACTATCCCTAGTAAATATTACTTTAAACACCATAATTTTTCACTTCTCTCTTGTTCATTAATTTTCGTCTCCTGTGTTACTTTGATTAACAAGAGCTAAGAGCTCATACGGCACTTGTGACGAGGCAAGAAGAGCTAAGAGCCAAGAGCTCATATGGTATGAGCTCTAACAAAATTCTAAGAATCAATAGATTGATTTAAAAGGAAAATCAGAGGCTTAATGCCGGTCAGGATTTAAAATAAGAGCTCTGAGTCACGACGTCCTTCTAAATATCAAAATTCATTAAGATCCGATCACACACTCGTAAGTTATAAATAGCTAATTTCGGTATTTCGGTAGGCTTGAAATTTATTCGGTAGAAAGGTCCGAAAATCGGTAGATCTACCGATAAATCAGTAGAAGTGGAAACACTGCTATCCGGTAGCAAGTCTTCAATTGGCAGATGGCAGGGTATGCGAATCTATCACTTAGTCGATTCTCCAAAAGTGTCTAGTCTCCAATTTATAAACTACAGATAATGAAACTGAGGACGAGTTTCTAATGAAATTAAATTTAAAGATTGAAAAAGTATTTTTTTTCAATCTGTTAAATGGAGACCAGGGGTATCACAAGCCGAAATCTTGGGGAAAGGGAAGCGGAATGGACTTTATTCGGGCGATAATTTAAGCTGACGAATTTGAAAATTTTGTCATAAAGGTTGCTTGATAATTTTACCGGTTGGAACCAATCTTCTTTCATTTATTTTGCGTCATTTTTTGCTATCATTGCATTTATTTGTTAAAAAATTGAGGTAGTAAAATAGCGATGGTTTGCGCCTAAATTTTACCGTTTAAACTTTGTTTCACTCGTTGGCTGAAAATATTGAGAAATTACACCCCCCCCCCCAAACACTATTTTATGTGATGCCTCTGATAGAGACATTACAACCTGGATTCCGTCTTAGACCAAGTTTCAAACTTTTCTAATTTCTAAAGATTCTGTCAAATACTGAGTCTCAGACTAAGTCCAATAAGTAAAACAAACAAAAATTTAAATATATGCTTGATAAACTAATAAAATAAACACTTAAATAATAGAATAAGCTCAGGACAAGCTATATTTAATAACCCACAGACGATACTAAAAACTTTCCACCTCTTTATAAAACCAACCGAAAAACAAATTGAAGCACCAAACACTGTTTCTGGAAGGTAGCTTTTTGAGAAGCTAGCTCACATTTATAGCTAAGCATATAGCATTTATAAATAAAGTAGAAAGTGTAAATTTCAATTCAGGTAATTCACTGGGGATTTCCTTAATTTCATTTCCCGTAGCTCATATTTTTACGTTCTGTTGATTTTTATGATTTTTTATTTTTTAATAAAGCTCCACAAGGTTTAAATTAACTTTTAAGATAAGGTTCGAAAGTGTAGGCCAGCCCGAAGAAAAGTTTCAGTCGTTTTAAAAAACAAGGCTTAGCCTAAAGGCTGTCTTTATTTCTAAAAATAAAATTTGGTTTTATAGTGAATTACATAGTGGAAGAGATCAAATAAACGAATACAAAATGGTCTTTGGTTTGTCACCTAGAAATAATACACCAATATAAACAAAATTGGGTTTTTGATGATCTAATGCAAATCAATGGTATAAAACTAGCTATTCAATGTGAAACCACTATAGCTCACCACTGAGTCTCACCCCCATCAAACAGCTCAAGTTGATGAACAATAAGTATAAAACAAATTGGCCCAGCAATAACCAGTACTCTGAAATAATAATTTTGATCACAATTAATTGATCAAAATCATTCTCTCTTATCATAAGAGTGAATAAACACGCATGATAATAAGTTTTAACATAATCACTGGTAAATGATACTTTGAAATGTCAATTCGTTCACAAGATTGGTCGTAGTTATTTATTAGTTTTATTAATTGATACTTATACTTTCACATCTATTCCAGATTCCCAAGTGTTTGTATAATACTCACATGTGTAGTCATTCACGGTGGTAATTGTTCTTCTATGTAAATGATAATCGTTTTTAAACTCAGTAATGCATTGTTTTCAATTTTGACGGTGGTCTGTTATAGTTCATTCGGTACGTAGGAGGTCAAATCCGCTTTTATTATTCTAATTCTATCTCACTTAAAAATAAAGATATTTATTGTTAAGGGATAAGGTTTGTATTAATACTTTAAAGTTTGTGCTAATATCTTTATTCTGTTCTTTTCTACGATGCGTAGACATTCACTGGGTTTGTGCTTGGACGGGTTAATTGTTTATAGGTTTGGCATCTTCTTGGGTGTATTCTTGGGCACATTGTTTCTGGGAATTTGTATATAATTTCATAGTTCATGTTTTCCATATAAAACTGTTCGAATGTAATTTTTTTCGTACTGACAATGGATAGGTTTAGTTTCCATTAACAGGGTCACAGAATTGATTGTTAAGGTTGTATTGAAAATTGATTAAAAAGTCTTTCTCAACATATTGTCTCTGATTCAGGATGGCGGTAATCATAGTCTTTGAGGGTTTTGTTCACTGAAAGTGCTTCAGTGATGGCTGGGTTTCTTAAGATGGTCATTCTGTTCAATTTTAATCCATTTAAAGATGACTTGGTAATGCTGAGATGCAGATATTCAGCAACTGCTCTAAGACATTCCCTGAAAGTTTCAACTTGTTGCCCGAAGTCATTCTGACATTCTTCATTACCAAATCTATTGTGATTTAATTTGACACCTCCCTCAGAAACCTTGAAAATTTTTCCATAATTAAATTACCCTTTTTGAAGACCCAGGATCCCTATATCAAATCTTATTTGTAAAAGTGAAAAAAATTGCATGGCTTACAGTCCTTGCCTTAGAGGCTATGTGAGTTATGTCATCTCTAAGGGTATAGTGAATTCACAATAAGGGTATAGTTATACTGTTTAATTTTAATACTAAACCATCTCATTACATCTGACCTCTCAAACTGTCTAATTCATTCGAGTTCGAAGACTTTAAAAGTTTTTCGGTTTCCCATGGTTATTAAAATTTTTCAATGTCATTTTCTCTTGAGTCTTTCATCAAATCTGCCATTCTTACTAACCTATTATGTACTGATCAGCATCAAGTCTTTCGTTTTTGCTGATTTTCAGAAAATCTAGTCCTTGCCAGCAGGCTACTTTTCAGGACAGAAAGATGCAAAACAAACGAAACCCTTCAATCAGAATACAAATTAGCAAACCTTTCAGGAATATGAAAATCATTAATTTTTTTACTTTTTTACAATGCTAGAAAGATTCCTATGAGGTGAATCCATTTTCTAAAGAAATTCTAGAAAAATCAAAAAATAAAAATTCTTAAAAAATCGCTATGAGCCTGAGTATTTGGGGACGACTTAGTAAAGTTTCAATCCAGCTGCAAAGTTAATTTGTTACTTTTAAAAGGAAGTTAAACCATAAGCCATAAAATTTATACGCACCCTTTCTAAAACATTTAACGTTTTTTAATATACTGGTTACTTTATGAATAACGAATATGAAATCATTTAATAGCCACAAAACCTTGAGACTATCTTTTCTTATAATGTTTTTAGAATAATGGTATAGCCATTGAAATAAACAGAAAAGCAGAAAAATAGACAGGGAACATGGATTATACGAAATTATTGAAATTTCCCATAATATTAATAGAAAACTTTTTGTTGGCAGGAGACAAAAGAAGATGAAAAAAACCTAGTGATAAATAGCCAAGAAACATATTTATGCTAAACAAGGTTAGCCATACATAACAATAAAATACAAAAAGTAGCTAAACAAGGTATTCCCTTCATCTAGATAATACTAAATATTGCAAAGATCAAGCAGTATAGGAGTTATTTTTAGCAGGAACTCATAAGGTCTTTGCATAATTATGAAACGTGTCACGCTCGCGATTTTGTTGTCCCGCACAGAAGCGGAACCAAGGCAGGCTTCCCTACATGATTTTCGGGGCCTAATGTGTGGAAATTTGTTCCAGGGAGCATTTGGGCGACTGAGCTCCTGGGGTTATTTACAAATAAATTGAAAAAGTATTTGCTTTTAGTAAGATCTTTCCATGGCGGAATATATTATGAGGGAAGAGAATTTCCATGAAGGGGACGCTGGATATTCTGGCACGATTAAATATAACAATGAGGCAATAAAAATAATCTTTTTTTAACTTGAAGGAATGATCAGCATTAAAACTCAAAACGAACAAAAAAGATTACCTACATTAGGGGGTTTGTCTCCTCAAAAATTCTTTGCTCTTTACGCTAAAGTATTTGTAGTAATTTCAACTATTTATTCTACGGTCTTTGTGATTCAGGGATCATTCTTAAAGAATTGGGACAAAATTCCTTGAGTGTAAAGAGCGAGGTATTGACGAGGAGGCAAACGCCCTCAAACACGTAATAAAATGCACAAATATAGAAGTTCAATACGTAATTTAATTCGTAAGTTACGCATATTTATTACTAACAAAAAAGTTTGCAAAAAAATTAAAAATTTTAGTTGTATTTTTAAGTAACCTAAAACTGGAGGTCAACTAGGCCTCCTCCTTCACCCCTTTGCATAATCAAAATCGTCCAAACAAAACTATGACAAAGCTATTTAGCAAAACAAAAATTAATTCACAATCTTCATTTTGATTATTCATGTGTAATGAGGCAAAATCAAAACATGCATTAATTCAAAAACGTTCAGGAATTAAATAAAAAACAAGTTTCTTTAACTGCAAGTAAGGAGTGATATTAAAACTTAAAACGAACAGAAATTGTTCCGTATATGAAAGGAATTGTCCCCTACTCAACGCCTCACTCTTTACGCTAAAGTTGTTTATTGTTTCAAAAAGTAGAGTTGTGACAAAGAGTTAAACTAACCTACCATATCCTGATCGATACAATTTTGTGGCTCAATACATACCGATACAATTTCATTTTGTGGCTCAATTATTTTGTGCGATCTTAATTTTTTACTATATATATATATATATATATATATATATATATATATATATATATATATATATATATATATATATATATATATATATATATATATATATATATATATATATATATATATATATATATATATATATATTAGATATATTTTAACTAATACGTTTTCAATAGCTTCAAAACGCTGTGCTACTTTATACGCTTCAGAAAGGGAATTATAATCATTCTGGTGTTCTAATAAATATCTCGAGCTTTCGCCTCCAGCTTTCAATAAAGCAATCTAGGCATATACTATCGGAAAAACATACTAGTAAACCGCCATATCCTGATCGACACAATTTTGTGGCAATGTCCACCTTCTTATAAAACTGATACACTGTTTCATTCAATGATTGCCTCAATTTAGTTAAATTTCTAAATTTCTTTCCAGGTAGGTTTCTGGTTTAGTTTGTAGGTTCCAGGTTTCTTTCCAGGTAGGTGCGCCTGCGTCATTTCTTTTTCAAGTTCCTCTAAATTTCTGATATTTGAGGAATCTCTATCCTCAAAAAAATTTTTTTTTAGCCCTGTTAGTCTAAGCGGTACTGCATATATTAGCTACGAGTCTGACCAGCCAAGCAACGTTTTAACCCTTTTCAATTGGCTAAAAAAAGGTTTTATATATTTTGCATTATCAAGAACAGGAATATATCCCAAGGGATCCATTACCAACCCAATTACTCTTTGATTTATGTTATCCTTGTGGCTTTAATCCTCAATAGGTGTATCGGCTATATTATCCCCAGAAATATCTCCCATATTTAAACTACTTCTTATAATGTCTCTTTCTTTGGTCATTAAATTACCCACTGTAGTCAAATATTTTACGACTGAAGTGGGATTACAATGCCGTTTTAACCTTTCTCAATTGGCTAAAAAAAGGTTTTTATAAATTTTGCATTATCAAGAGTTGGAATATAACCCAAGGGATCCATTACCAACCCAATTACTCTTTGATTCATATCAAGGAGTAATTATGCTAATTAGCATTCCGTGCGTGACTTCTTTAAGGTGGTTGGGCATTACCCTTACTAACAATTTAGTCTCTTTTCGTAATAAAATTGTTTCTAATGCTAAGGTTAAATTTCAAGTGGGTTATTCTCAAAATTGTTGGGAACAGGGGGAAATACAACCACAAAGCCCTTTCACAGACTTATTCTTGCTTTTGTGATCACTCGGTTATATATCTTTCTGGATTGTATCCTGTTTTAAAAAGAAAAGATTTAAAGGCTCTCAAGTCATCTTATTTTCGTTCCCTCCGTTTTTTGTTGTATCTCCCTCCCTGGTACAAGAACAGTGATATGGTAACAAATTTTGGGGCTCCAGATTTATTAAATAAACTTAAAGTGCTACACCAGAAACTATCCGACTCGATACATTTTACTATTAACCCTTTTCACAATCTTCTAAAATGTTTTCTACAGTAATTTAATGTGTTATCAGAAGTTTTTTTTTCTGTGTGTTTGTTTTATACTCCGCTGTTTCAAGAGGGTCACAAATAAATTTTTATTATTATTATTTTATCCTTGTTGCTCTTACCCTCATTAGGTGTATCAGTTATATTATCCCCCAAAAAATATCCCATATTTGCACTACTTCTGATAGTGGCATTTTCTTTCATTATTAAATTACCCACAGAAATCCAAAATTTTACGACTGAAGCAGGATTATTATCCTGACTTGAAGAATCGAAATTCAAAGGGACCTTTAAACCTTTACTTATTTATTTTGTTCAAAAAGGATGAAGCAATATCTCTATCAAATTCAGGATCTGAAGAATCTTACATTGAAATTACGCTCATTTAAAAAGAAAAAATAATTAAAAGAAATTAACTAAGTCAAAGCTGTGAAAACAAGGCAAAATCGTCACTAAACACTACTGACAGATTTCCTACTCGCGTGCGAACTTAAAATACATGCTTTACAATCGTAAATTGTCCTTCGACATTCTTTACTTTTTTTTCTAAAACTGGAATCTGTAGCGGGAACCTGGAACTGGAACCTGGGACTGATGTTGGAACTGAATCCTGGAATCTTTGACGATGGAAACAGCAACAATCCTCGACTTCCAAAGTCAAACGATGAAGTTTCTTAGCACATATCAATAACACAGTTATGCACGAATCAAAACAGCTTTCAGCGGAATCTTGCCAGTACCAGCTTGTAGCTTCTAATATGTAGTAATTTGAGCATATAGTGTCTATTTTATCCTAAATTCCCAAGTTTTTCGTTTATTTATGTCCAATTTTCAATCTTTTTGAATAGTATTGAATGTGCAAACACTTATAATAAGACAAACTCAGGTGCGCGTGACGAAAGCTTACTGACGTTTTATGCCTTTCTGAAAATTTTGAAAAAAATAACTACTTCGGTCCAATATCAAGCGGGTGGGGGGAATGGCACAGAAAGGGTACCTAGTTGCCCTCAAATCATTTTCGGCCCTTAAGTGTTGTCATATTTTCTTTATAAATGTCAAGAGTCGAAATTCAAAAGGGAGAACAAGACAAAATTTATCATTTCAAATCGATTTTTTTTAGTCCATAGGAAAAATTTCAAAAGCGCCATTCTTCTTTGTTACTCGTGCGACTTGTCGACTTTCTGGACAAGGCTCTTCCTTGTTATTGAGAGTTCCGTTTATTTTTATAATATCAATAAGAAGATTAAGTTTTTACAAATGAAAACAAGAGCTGTCTCTCTGACGTACAAACAAGAACGACCTCTGAAACTAGGAGGCTATATATATATATATATGAAATAAAAAAAACTCCTTTTTTCTTAACTGAAAGTAAGGAGCAACATTAAAACTTAAAACGAACAGAAATTACTCCGTATGTGAAATGGGTTGTCCCCTCCTCAACACCTCGCTTTTTACGTTAAAGTTTTAATTGTTTTAAAACGTAGAATTGTGGCAAAGAGTCAAACTTTAGCGTAAAGAGCGAGGGATTGCGGAGGAGACTCATTTCACATACTGAGTAATTTCTGTTCGTTTTAAGTTGTAATGTCGCTCCTTACTTTCAGTTAAAAAAAAACTAGTTTTTTTTATTTAATTTCTGAATGTTTTTGAATTAATGCATGTTTGATTTTGGCTCTCCGCACATTAATTATTAAAATAAAATCTGCATATTAATTCTTATTTTGGCTAAATGGCTTTCTCTTAGTTTTGATCAGACGATTTTGAGAATCAAGGGGTGGGGAAGAAGGCCTAGTTGCCTTCCATTTTTCGGTTACTTAAAAAGGCAACTAGAACTTTTAATTTTTAACGAACGTTTTTATTAGTAAAAAATATACGTAACTTAAGAACTAACTTACGTAGCAAACTATTATTCTCTTATATTTTTATTATGTAAATGAGGGGGTTAGTCCCTCGTTAATACCTCGCTCTTTACAGTAAATTTTAAGTTTTGTCCCAATTCTATAAGAATAACCCCTGAATCAGAATGGCCGTAGAATAAATAGTTGAAATTACTAAAAATTCTTTAGCATAAAGAACGAGATATTTATCTCCTCCTAAATACCTCGCTCTTTATAATAAAGAATTTTTAGAACCCCTCATATGTAATAATCTCTGTTCGTTTTAAGCTTTAATGCTACTCCTTAGTTTAAATTGAAAAAACTTTTTCATGTTTATTTTTTCATTGCTTCTTTTATAGTAATGCTAGAAAATCCCACGCCCTTTTCATTGAATTTCTCTTCCCCCATGACATATTCCTCCAAGAAAAGATCCTCCGACATAGCCCCCTCCACTCAACCCCACTCCCAAACCAAAAAAATCCCCCCGAAAACGTTTGTACACTTCTCAATAACCATTGCTGTATGTAAAAACTGGTCAAACTTTGTAACTTGCAGCCCCTCCCCCAGGGACTGTGGGGAAGTAAGTCATCCCCAAAGACATAATTATTATGGTTTTCGACTATGCGGAACAAAATGACTATCTCAAAACTTTGATCCGTTGACTTTGGGAAAAAAATGAGCGTGGGAGGGGGCCTAGGTGCCCTCCAATTTTTTGGTCACTTAAAAAGGGCACTAGAACTTTTCATTTCCGTTAGAACGAGCCCTCTTGTGACATACTAGGACCACTTGGTTGATACAATGACCCTGAAAAAAAAAAAAAAAAAAAAAAAAAAAAACGCACCCGTGATCTGTCTTCTGGCAAAAATATAAAATTCCACATTTTTGTGGATATGAGCTTGAGCTTGTGGAATTTTCGCTGTAGGGTTCTGTGTGATTTTCGTTAAGATTCTATGACTTTTAGGGTGTGTTTTCCCCTATTTTCCAAAATAAGGCAAATTTTCTCTGGCTCGTAACTTTTGATAGCAAAGACTAAATTTGATAAAACTTATATATTTAAAATAAGCATGAAAATCCTATTCTTTTGATGTATCTTTTAGCATAAAAATTCCGTTTTTTAGAGTTTCGTTTACTCTTGAGCCGGGTCGCTCCTTACCACGTAACCACGAATTGTTTGAAAATGAAATCTACCCTAGAGTATAGCAACTACCCACCTTAATTTGTCGAGTTGAGCAATTTTAAACTTTCAAGCGATAAGCTATATGAATGAATGGGTCTTTATTTCCAATCTATAAAAAAAAAAAAAAAAAAAAAAAACAACAACGATGGAGCACAATAAAAGAAACTTCTGCTGGAACTTCTATGAAAAACACATTTGATAAAATCATCACGTTGTCCTATTTTATAAGAGTTTGTTTAGCTAAAGTGACTGAAAAATATTCCAAGTATTTAATATTACTTATAGCCGATTTTAGGAAAGAAATTAGTTTTATTCTCTGAAGATAATTAAAGTAAAACCCCAATGTCAAATTATTTGTCAATTAGTTATCAATAGTTGATCTATTGGTATCTTTCCAATCGTTAGTTTTCTTTTTATTGCTGCATTACTTAAGACTTCCAATATTTATATTTCGTCACTATAATTGTGTTGCGGAGCAACACTACTGCTTTCGTAGTTTTTTTTTTTTTTTTTTTTTTTTTCACCGTGATCAGCGACCTGTAGCTCCGAAGTGGTAAGAGTTAAAAATTTGAGATTTTTCAGAGGGAAGGGAAACGTGAAACAGAGTAAAAAAGTTCCAGAGAAGTTCCTAAAATTTCTAACAGTTTTCCATAAAAAAAATAAAACCGTTTTTTTCTTAGAAACTCTGCGTTCGATGTTTGGCGTCAAGTTAAGACGACCCTAGCTTCGGAAATAAACTTGTTAGAAATACAGTTATGCTGAACTCATGTAGAACTTTCATTTGTCTCTTCGAGAACCGGAGCACAAATTCCGTAGCTCTTACAGATTTCCCGGAAATAATTCCGGAAAAGTTCATCTCGTTCCAATTTTTTTGGAATTTTCTCAAATTTTCGATTTTGATGTTTCTTATATTTTTATCGAGTAGTGCTATGAAAAGTATGCAAGAAGAAGTGAAGTGTTCTATATACCAAGTTGCTTCGTTCTCTAAGAAATAATTTCCGAAGTTTCGACGTTCTAGAGGTAACTTCTGTTCTGGACCAGCTAGAATTTTTTTTTTCCAACGCGGTTCGACAGGTCTCGATCTCCTAACAACTGGAGCTTACAATAGTTTCTCCGAAATAAAATTCTTTCTTTGGGTTTTTCTATTTGGAAGTTTTGTCATGCCCTCGGGGCAATTTAAATTTTTTGGTGAATTTGGTTTGTTTTATATTTTCCTAGCTTAGACCATCAAAAGTTAAGCAGAAAACTATAAGACGTTATTTCCGTATCTCTTTCAGATTTCCCGGAAATAATTCCCGAAATGTGCGTCTCGAAACATAATACTTCGAATTGGCGTCAAGTTAAGACGGCCCTAGTTTCGGAAGTAAACGTTTTAGAGATAAAATAATTATGAACTCATATAGAACTTTTATTTGTATCGTATTATTCTGTTGTACAGGACAAATTCTAAAAGTTAAATTTGATTTCTAGTTTCAATTATTTAAAGAAATTCTGGTTTATCTTGAAATTGTAATTATCCATCCTATAAATATTCAGAATTGTCAACTGTGTTATTGTGTTATTCTCGTTTATTTCTGGACCAGCTAAACATTTTACCAAACTCAGTTTAGTAGGAGCTCGAAATAAAACCATATCAAAGATGCTTCAAGATAACAATCGAAGCCGCATTAGAAAAATGTCCTCTGAAGGACATAATGGAGATTGTTGCTCCGCAACTGTGCCCTAAGGAACAGGGCACAGTTGCTGCAACACTTCCCGTTGCACAGGCAACGGAGGTCTAGTTGTTCACTAGTGTTAAGCTTTGAAATGTTAAACTTTCAAGCGATAATCTGTATGATCGACCAATAAGAGTGAAATTTTAATAAATTAGAAAATATATTAGCTCGTATAATTAATATAGAAACACATAGAAAGACACAGCATTAGTAGAAAATACTTGAAAGCAAATTAGTTTTTACATGGCCGTATCCAAAAGGATGGGTTTTCTAGGTTTAAACACCGCCCCCTCCCAACCTCCCCTGAAATCTCTAAACTCTACGAAGAATTGTACAAAAGTAACAAAAATACATATGAACAAATTTTTCTAAATAGAAACAATGATAATCACTGATTCTTCTTTTTAAACCTGATTTTAAAGATTTTTTTTTGCAAAACCTTCGAGAAGAAATCCTAGAAACAGCCTTGAGACTAAATTTTATCTAGTCTCGTTTACGCTAACGATAAAAACGTTAACGCTAACAATGCAAACGCTAATGATTTTCTGCCTCAAGAACGCGCTGGGTTTTAATTTAATCTCTAATATTTTAATTCTTTAGGGGAGCTGAAAAAAGCGCTTGGTACTATTTCACACATTTAAGACAAAATAGGACGTTTACGAAGTTTTCTTTAGCGTTTTCGTTTCACTGTTTGTAGTTAGAACTTTCAGTTCAAAAGTAACATCAGCCAAGAATTGTACTCAGGGTGCCCACGCGGCAGGGGATCAATATAGATAGATGGATAGATATGACTGGTTCATCAATGTAATATGTATGTTAGTTTAATCTAGGTTAAGTTCGTTATTGAAATACATTAAATAAGTTAAATTAGTCATTAAATAACTTAAATTGAAATGTAGGCATTTAAACCCTTTTGTACTACTTTATTTTTCCACTCCTGTACCGCAAACCTGACGTTAAACTAAACATGACATGTCATTCATTAATATTAGCTTTTTTATCAACAGATAATGTGGCTCGAGCATAAGTTCGACTTCCTCTGCTCGATATCTTTTGATTTTGTCTAAGCATATAATTTTAATATAATTAGAAAATAAAAAAGGACAATTAAAAAAAAACTCACCTAGGTAAATGATTTTCAATGAAGGACTCCAAAAAACTAAATAACTAGCAGTAATGTCGAACTGAATTTATTTCCCAATTGACTCCGTTGCCAAACGGAGGAAATACCGATGGAAATAGGACAGAATACCACTTTCCGAAATAGGATCAGGATTTAGGAATTTCAAAGTACGAAGGACATTGTAGGCTAATGCAAACAGTTTTGCTCCTTGGAAATCTCTTAAGGTTTATTGAATACCTGAAAATGCAATTTTTGAAGATTTTTCTTTTGGCTGTTTCAAAATTATGAAGTCTTTAGGACAGTACCCCATTTTTGTCAATTTAGCCACGTTGGAATGTATAGATGAATTAGAAAAACTAATCAGTTAAAGTTGACAACGCTCTCCCTCCGTAAAAATTAAATCAAGATAAAAAAAAATGCATTTTGTTATGGCAAATGAAAGTTGTTGTAATACAAGTTAGTGGTAAGTGTAAATATATGTAAGTGTATTGTAAAAAGATTTTTTGTAAAATACAAGTTTTAAAATAAAACGGAAAAACTTAAAAATACTTTTCCGTTTTTCGTATAGTTTTTATACTTTTTCCCCCCATTTTCTTCGATCCTTGCAATGCGCATTATAAACTATTGCCCTTATAATTGCTAATGGCCAAAATTTTCACTGATCAAAAGATTTATCCAGAAACCAGAATTTGCCGGAATAATGAGCCCCCCTCCCCCCTCTTAGAAAAATATGCAGACTAATTTAGCAATGACAGCTCAAAATTTGCTATGACCACAGCATAAGTTTACAGGATACCGTAAAAACTGAAAAAACGTCTCTGATTTTTCCGCCTATCGTTGGGGAACAGTTCTTAGTAAAGGGAAGTTTTCTTCGGCGTCTAAGATTTGGCCAAAGCTACATTCCCCATCCAAAGCTGGATTTATCAGCGGATTCCGTGAGTAAAAAGAGAGAAATATAACACAGCTTAAGAGAAAACTGAAATTTCGAAACGTCTGGACAACAAAATAGAAGAAAAGAATAAGAATAGAAAAATAAGACAAAAAGAATAAAATACATAGAATAAGATAGAAGAATCACCGATAGAATTTTTTCAGGTTGAGGGTGTCCGTTTTAGGACTCCATTTAATCCATTTAATTTAATCCATTTTCTAAAACAACTAGACAAATTTTATCTTCACGACAGACAATTTTCAATCTCCATTAGCTAAATTCGCATTTCGGTTACTATTACAAAAAGGAAAAACCCCGCCATCTACATTTTTTTCTATGCTGATAATTTACATGCTATCAAAAAATGTATGCTTAGAAAGTAAGTACCAATTTTCAATACGATATAACCGATTTTAGTTTCAAAAATTTCAATAGAAGGAGGAAGGGGAGGGGAATAATCGGCAATTCTGAGACAAAATTCAACTACTTCATGAGTAAGTTAGCTTGCTTAAGATGCCTGCCGCTATTCTCCAAAATGTTTTTGATTCTCTGCACCCTCACAAAAGACTCATTTAAGTAGCGTCAATCCATGAGCCCTTTGAAGATGGCTAAGCTATTTTTGTGTTGTTTTCTTTCACTGTCTTTTCTTTTTCTTTTTTCCCTTTTTTATTATATTTGTTTTCTAATTTTGACTAGATTGAAATACTATTTTGTTTTAGGAATTTTAGAAATACAGAAATAGTAAAAATATGAAGGCGAAAAAATATTTGCCTGCTGCCTCCTTTTAGAAACAATTAGTATGAAAGAGAGAGAGGAAAATCTAAAAGCAAAATATAAATCACAAAACAAAACTAATTAATGTACAATCAGTGAGTAAAACTAATTAATTTCTTTTGACATTCTTTTAACATCTTTTGACAGGTTGTTGAGCACACCATTGCAAAGTTTTTAGACATAAAATATGGCCCTGTAACCCCCCCCCCCCCCCCCAAGGCCTTCTTAACACGTTTCGCACTGGCTGAAATCAGAGCCAACTCAGCAGGAGTAATTGACGGTCTCTTCCGGTCATATTGTTCAAATTTTTTGAATATTCAATTAACAGGTTGGTTAATTATGAACTTTGTCATATGACCCACTTCCACTTTGTCGTCAACTTGGTATTCAACCTAATACTTGTCACATTTAAAAAACACCATCATTTTCTTTTTACAAAGGGGGAATTTTTCCCAAGGAAAATTGTGTGGGGTGAATTGTTGGAGGGTCGAGGCAAATTTTTCGGGGGGAGGGAGAAATTCAAATGGTGGAGATTTTCCATGTTAAAATGAATTTGATCTGCATGTCTTTTCGACTTTTTGCATATGTAATTAACAAAAAATAAGGTAATTTATACAAATTTACGGTCAAAAACAAATTTACTCAGCCCGGAATTACCTCTTTTGCGGAAAAGATTTTTGACAAACACCGATGTTTGTGTTTATCGATTTGGTGTACGATCGTGATTTTCAATTTACGGAATTGATTTCCCTATGAAGAGAAATTGTCCAGGTAGGGGCAAATTTCCCCCAGAGGGAATTTTCAGGAGGAAAGTCGTCCACAGGGGGGAATTTTCGAATATTTTAAAATTCAAAAATACGATCGTTATTATTAAGCGAGGGCGATTTCCATGGGAGAGGGGTTAAGTAGGGGATAATTTTCCTATGAGTCATTTTGTGCAGACGTAGAGTTTTCTGCAAGGAGGTCAGTTTTCGTGTGAAACTTGATAAAACATTCTCGAGCATAATTTAATTCAGAATTCAGTTCTATGTTGAGATTTACTCCGTTTTTGCTTAATCATTAGTCCATGAGCGGAATAAAACAGTGTAATCAAAATGAGAATTTTACATAATGTTTTACTGCGTTTAAGAACAACTGATTAAAGTATGGACGTAGAACGTCCCATTTTGGTACGCAGTTTGAAAGCTGAAACTTTTGTTAACAATGCTTCATCCCGATCTCTCAACTCTAAGCGTTTTCCAAGATTTCCGGTTTCCTTCTCCAACTCCCCCCAATGTCACCAGATCCGGTCAGGATTTAAATTAGAGCTTTGAGACACGAGGTCCTTCTAAATATCAAATTTCATTAAGATCCGATGACCCGTTCGTAAGTTAAAAATATTTTTTTTTCTAATTTTTCCGAATTAACCGTCCTTCCACTCCTCCCCCCCCAGATGGTAGAATCAGGGAAGCTACTATTTCTAATTTATCTGATCCGGTACCTGATACGCCTGCCAAATTTCAGCGATCGCTATACTGATCACGTATCTACTTTCGGATCTTCTTCATGTAAAAATTGGGGTGGTCCGGGATTCAAATCTGAGATCTCTCGCACCCTAAACGAGAATCATACCCCTAGACCATCAAGTCAAAGCTAAGAAGAACAATCATTTGCTTTATTAGCATATAAAATTATTCTCGTTTATCTTGTTTGCTCGCTCCCCCCCCCCAAGATGGTCGAATCGAGGATGAGACTATTTCAAATTTGATCTGGTCTGGTCCCTGATACGCCTGCCAACTTTCATTGTCCTAGCTTATCTAGAAGCGCCCGAACCAGCAAAACCAGAACCGACAGACAGACACGCCGACAGACAGACAGACGGACATAAATTACCATCGCTATATGTCACTTGGTAAATACCAAGTGCCATAAAAAGCACTCAAAATCCGAAACGGGACTCTTTTGTCTTCCAACATGTTATTCTTCTAACACTTTAGGACCCAACTACTTTCCTCTCTTTTTTCTCTCTCACCAATTTTTTTTCATGTCCCTTTTCATTCCAAATTTTTTATTTCTGAATAGTTAGCTTATGATAATTGTTAGAAGTTTAGACAACGATTTAATGGATTTTTGCGTTGGCCTAGCGCTGATTTTTTTTTTTTTTTACCAAGCTCTAGAACTTTTTGGGACAAAAATGTCGAAATGAGCAAAAATGGAACATAAAAAGTATTCCACTAGAACACTAGGGCCTTGACTCAAACTCAAGCTCAAAGTCTCTAGTTCTAACTGTTTGCTTATAACCTTTTCAGCAGTCCAGCCACATGATTCATCAAGTTCTTATTTTTGTACAAGTTTGTCCTTTGAGAGAAAGCAGAAAAAAGTAAACACGCCACCGAAATGGGAAAAATTCCCTAGGTACCAAGAAAACACAACCTGAAAAAGCGTAAGCACTATTTTTCACAAGAAAAGAGCAAGAATGAAAAATTAGCTAGGGTTGAATTTGAAATAAAATGAATAAAGTATCTTTTTTTCCAAAAGCGCTCTTTCTAGACCCAAAAATGTTCAAGCATAACCCAAGGAAAAGAGTTGTATTCAAAAAACTTTAAAAGTGTCTGATCAATTGTCTTACCTTAACTTATTAAATAAAAAAAAATTCATCCGAAAGTAAGGAACATCATTAAAACTTTAAAAAACATAAATAATATAATATGTGAGGATAGCTGCCCCCTCCTCAATCCCTTGCTCTTCATTCTGAAGCTTTTTAGTAATTTTTAGTTCATGTGAAGTTTTTATAAGGTTCTTATTCCAGTTAATTGGGTATCATCTTTCAGAACTGTTTGATATAAGTGTTGATTATTTTTTACTTATAGTTTTCTCCCTCTATTTTATTTCTTTTTTACTGTTAATTTTATTTTCGCCAAAATTTTGACATTATTCTAGATTAAAATTTTATCTTATCCCTTCTTTACTGTTAATTTTATTTTCACCAAATTTTGACAATTTCTTGCTAATATTACCTTTCCAGATTCTTTCATTTTATTCCTCACATCTAAGTTTTCCAATGCTTCAATGCTTGTTTCATTTCTAGTTATTAATCTCGTGTGCCGCAGAGTCAGAGCACCAAGAGCTAAGAAAAGTGCCACTGTTATCAACGCTTCAAATATGATTGCTGACTGCCACCAATTTCGTTGTCGTGGTGCTTGATTCTCAATAGCATGCGACTCTACTAACTATAAATATAGTTTATTAAAGATGCCGCAGAGTCAGAGCACCAAGAGCTAAGAAAAGTGCCACTGTTATCAACGCTTCAAATATGATTGCTGACTGCCACCAATTTCGTTGTCGTGGTGCTTGATTCTCAATAGCATGCGACTCTACTAACTATAAATATAGTTTATTAAAGATGAAAAAGCAAGAACGGCAATGAAAGCTTCAAATATCATTACTGACGAAGAAAAGCAATTTTTAGGTCAAACCCTTCATTTTTACGGCCTCTTGTTTGGGCCAACATTTTGAAATAGTATGGGCCAATGACAGGAAAATACTGATCGATAGTTTTACGGTACTTTTGAAGTTGTAAGCGTCTCAAATTATTGTGACTCAGAATCTGTCACTATCAAAACTTGAAGTAAAAAAGTTGACTGGCCACACTGACTAAATCCAAGGAAAAAGAAAGGTATTTTGGAAATATACCAAATATATATATATTCAAGCAAGAAGTTGGCCTTCGTCATTAACAATTTTATGCTTGCGTTATCTTTCAACACTAACTCCTCTGGTGATCTTACTCTCGTATATCCACCTCTATAACACTTGAATTTTCTCAGTACTCCTAAGAAATTTAACTCCTTAGTGTCATGACTAAGCATGAATACATATCCACTAGTGTTGTCATTTGCACTATTTTCAAAATTCAAAAGCTTTCTCTTTGCGAGACTTGTACGTAAAACTTCAGCCTGGAGAGGGCCATGCGAATAGGAGTGAGACAAAATTTCATCACTTGGGGACGGAAGGGGATTATAGGCTTGAACTTGTCCTTCGTGTGCGCATGTATAACCATTAAGGAGTCAATCACTTTTCATTGACAAATCTACTAAGAAGAGAGCAAGTACGTATTATCAAAGTTCTGAATTTGCTTATGAAATAAGATAAGATAATATTTATTTGCAAAAGGCTATCACAAGCTCTAAAGAGCCGAATTCGCTTTATATGTCACTAAAAGCTAAAAAAAAAAATCAAAATAGTACATTAAGTCAAACACTTAAAATTAAAAGGGATTAAAAAAGCAAAATCATCAAAGATAAAGGGCAAATCAGTAGACTTAACAATTAAATTACAAAAACATTGCAGTAAATAAAAAAAGAATAAAAACGGCAATAGAGGAAAAGGGGAATTTGGCAATTAATCACGAATTATTATTAAGGTGCTCCAGAATAAAGGGTATAAAACTATATACCCGAAATAAACTAGACCTCTTGTTTATGTTTGCTTCATGTTTATGTTTACTTTACCTAATAGACTCAATGTCTACTAGCCATGTTTTAAACTAGGGTTTCAAAGCAAGCGTTTTTCACTGTTTGGGCATTTTGCCCTAATCCTACTCGGTTTTGCGCACACTTCAGTGACTGCTGAGCTAACTCAGCTGTAATATTAACCAAAATCAACACAAGAGATTTCCTCTAATTCCCCACCAAGAATGGGCTTCTCAGTGCCAAATAGATTGTCGTAAAGAAAAGGACCCCCCCCCCTTTCGGTACCAATTCTACACATGAAGCGGAAAAGTGGTGGACGGGGATTTGAAAAAAGATTGGTTAGATGAAGAGACTGAGAAATAAAACCTCTAGCACACAATTTTCTTTTGCTCATTTAGTTAATTTTAAAACTGTTATTACCTTTGAATTCGTTGCTTGAATCTACGGCCTACATCATGAAAAACCCCTTAGTTGTTTGTGATAATGGAATAGCTTGGTAATAGCTCTATAGTGTATCAACAAAAGGCAAATGTCCACTATTTGGTTATTGCCATATTTCCCAAGATTAAAGTATTTATGCCAGAGAATGTACTACTTTAAGACAAAAGGTGTTAAAGAAAAGGAGTTTGAAACATTTTTCAATATAAATCCGATTGATGGGTGTTCTTTAAGCTTTGTTTTGTAAATTAAGTAGACCGAATTGAAAACCAATTTAGACAAATATGAAAAATTCCCATAAAGCTGTCAATTTTAATTTATAGCACTATAATTCTGTTTGAAAATGTCCATTCTACTCCAGATACTAAAGTTTGAAATTTTTCTATTTACTGCAAATTTTAACAATAAATATGTTCAATGGCGAATCATTTAAGCAGTCAAAAAGGGCCATCTTCATCACTTTCCTTTGAATTCAAATGTTGCACACACACATTTTTTCCTTCACCCCAATATTAAAAACTACTAAGGGTTAGATTTTTACTTCTCTAATAAATCTGATTTCCGTAAAACACCATCTGTGCACAGTACATTTGATATTTAAATACAACGCTTTACGTCCCTATGTTTCAATTACTTTTTCCCAGCCAGGATATAAGTATTAAATTACGTCTCATGGTTAATGGAAGTATTAAAAGAACTCGATTAGAGTTCTTTCAGCTTTCAGGTTGGCTAATTGTAAAGTTTCTTCGACAACTTTACAATCAGTAAAACCTTTCAAAAATTGTTTCAGAGTTGGAAAAGTTTAAAAGTTCTTGTCTTCATTTACTTGCTAATGCCTGATTATATTTATAATGTTTGTATAACTGAGTAAACCATTTTCATTTTTTAGTTATACTGTATGAAAGAAAGCTTAAATATTCAAAATCTAAAATTTAAAATGTTTCCTGTCTATTGCAAATTGTTAATCATAAAATCATTTTATCAAAATAATGAAGAGGGAGTGAATACAGGACTTCAAAAGAAAGTATTAACAATTTTATGAACTAATTGAGGGATTGGACACTCTTAGCTGATATTAAATTACAATGTATTTTAATTTCGGAATCACTAGTAAAGTTATCTGGTTTAACTTTCAGAAGTTTAATAGTGAAATTGAATAAGAAAAATTACAAACTAAAATTACAGTATAGGTTGGAAGGGGGGGGGGGGAGATTATGCAATACAAAGAGTGGAATAACTAGGGTTTCGCGCTCCCAGCTCTTCTAAATACAATTAAATAAAAAAATAAGTTTTTTTTACTAAAATAAGGGAGCAACATTAAAACTTAAAACGAACAGAAAATACTTCGTATATGAAAAGGGTTTTTCCTCCTCAACCCCTGCCCTTTACGCTAAAGTTTGACTCTTTCTCTTACCTCTACTTTTTAGAATAGTAAAAAACTTTAGCATAAAGAGCGGGGCGTTGAGGAGGAAAAGCCCTTTTCATATACGGAGTAATTTCTGCTCGTTTTAAGTTTTAATGTCGCTCCTTACTTTTAGTTGAAAAAAGTTGTTTTTTTTATTTAATTTCTGGAAGTTTTTGAATTAATTCATGTTTTGATGATGGCTCTCCACACATAAATAATTAAAACAAAATTTGCATATTATTTTTTTCGGCTAAATGGCTTTCTCATAGTTTTAATTGGAAGATTTTGAGAAAAAAAAGGAGCAAGGGAGTAGGCCTATTTGCCCTCCAGATTTTTGATTGCTTAAAAAGGCAACTAAAACTTTTAATTTCTTACGAACGTTTTCATTAGTAAAAAATATACGTAACTTACGAATTAACTTACGTAACGAACTTCTATATTCGTATGTTTTTATTGCGTATATGAGGGGGTTCATCCCCACGTCCATAACTCACTCTTTACACTAAAGCTTAAATTTTGTCCCAATCCCATAAGAATGAGCCCTGAATCACAAAGGCCGTAGAATAGTTAGAAATACTAAAAATACTTTAGAGTAAAGAGCATGGTATTACGAGGAGGTAAACCCTTCATATTCGTAATAATTTCTGTTCGTTTTAAATTTCAATGATGCTCCTTACTTTAAGTTGAAAAAACTTTTCATATTTATTTTTTCATTGTCTTTTTTTAAATAATACTAGAAAATCCTGCCCCCCTTCATTGAGATTCTCTTCCGCCGTGCCAAATTCCTCCATGGGAAAATTCTCCCACGTATCTTCATAACCTTATATTTTTATTATGTATACGAGGGGTTTTGTACCCTCGTTAATGCCACGCTCAAATCGTAAGTTTTGTCCCAATTCTTTAAGAATGACCCCTGAATCAGAAAGGCCGTAGAATAAATAGTTGAAATTACTAAAAATACTTTAGAATAAAGAGCAAGGTATTTATCTCCTCCTAAATACCTCGCTCTTTATGCTAAAGTATTTTTAGAACCCCTCATATGCGTAATAATCTCTGCTCGTTTTAAGTTTCAATGCTACTTCTTCCTTTCATTTGAAAAAACGGTTTTCATGTTTATTTTTCATTGTTTCTTATAGTAATGAAATAAAAAAAACTGATTTTCTTAGCTGAACGTAAGGAGCGACATTAAAACTTAAAACGAACAGAAATTACTCCGTATATGAAATGAGTTGTCCCCTCCGCAATTCCTCGTTCTTTACGCTAAAGCTTTTAATTGTTTTAAAACGTAGAATTGTGGCAAAGAGTCAAACTTTAGCGTAAAGAGCGAGGGATTGCGGAGGGGACAACTCATTTCATATACGGAGTAATTTCTGTTCGTTTTAAGTTTTAATGTCGCTCCTTACTTTCAGCTAAAAAAATTAATGTTTTTTTATTTAATTTCTGAACGTTTTTGAATTAATGCATGTTTGGTTTTGGCTCGCCGCACATAAATTATTAAAATGAAATTTGTATATTAATTCTTTTTTTGGCTAAATGGCTTTCTCTTAGTTTTGATCAGATGATTTTGAGAAATAAGGGGTGGAGAAGGAGGCCTAGTTGCCCTCCAATTTTTTGGTTACTTAAAAAGGCAACTAGAACTTTTAATTTTTAACGAACGTTTTTATTAGTAAAAAATATACGTAACTTAAGAATTAATTTACGTAACAAACTTTCATAGCCTCATATTTTTATTATGTATACGAGGGGGTTTGTATCCTCGTTAATACCTCGCTCTTTACATTAAATCGTAAGTTTTGTCCTAATTCTTTAAGAACGACCCCTGAATCAGAAAGGCCGTAGAATAAATAGTTTAAATTACTAAAAATACTTTAGCATAAAGAGCAAGGTATTTATCTCCTCCTAAATACCTCGCTCTTTATTCTAAAGTATTTTAGAACCCCTCATATGCGTAATAATCTGTGTTCGCTTTAAGTTTCAATGCTACTTCTTCCTTTCATTTGAAAAAACGTTTTCATGTTTATTTTTCATTGTTTTCTTATAGTAATGCTTGAGAATCCTGCGCCCTTGTCATTGAATTTTTTCCCCCATGACAGAGTCCTCCAAGGAAAGATCCTCTAACATAGCCCCCTCTCCTCAGCCCCACCCCCAAACAAAATAAAATCCCCCTGAAAACGTCTGTACACTTCCCAATAACCATTACTATATGTAAACACTGGTCAAAGTTTGTAACTTGCAGCCCCTCCCCCAGGGATTGTGGGAGAGTAAGTCATCCCCAAAGACATAGTTATTATGGTTTTCTACTATGTTGAACAAAATGGCTATCGCAAAATTTTGATCCGTTGACTTTGGGAAAAACATGAGCGTAGGAGGGGGCCTAGATGCCCTCCAATTTTTTTGGTCACTTAAAAAGGGCACTAGAACTTTTCATTTCCGTTAGAATGAGCCCTCTTGCGACATTCTAGGGCCACTTGGTCGATACGATGACACCTGGAAAAAAAACAAAAAAAAAACAACAAACAAATAAACACGCACCCGTGATTTGTCTTCTGGCAAAAAATACAAAATTCCACATTTTAAAAGAAAAAAGTCTCGTTTTTCTTGAGGTGAGAGAGAGTAATCTCTTTCCCTGACCTCTCTCACTTTCCCTCTCGATAGGAGCTTGAAACTTCTACAGTAGGGTTCTCTGATACGTTGAATCTGATGGTGTCATTTTCGTTAAAATCCTACGACTTTTAGGGGGTGTTTTCCCCTATTTTCCTAAATAAGGCAAATTTTCTCAGGCTCGTAACTTTTGATGGGTAAGACTAATTTTGATGAAACTTATATATTTAAAATCAGCATTAAAATGCGATTTTTTGGATGTAGCTATTGATATCAAAATTCAATTTTTTAGAGTTTTGGTTACTATTGAGCCGGGTCGCTCCTTACTACAGTTCGTTACCACGAACTGTTTGATGCTAGAGAATCCTGCGCCCTTTTCATTGAATTTTTCTTCCCCCATGACAGATTCCTCCAAAGAAAGATCCTCCAACATAGCCCCCTCTCCTCAGCCCCACCCCGAACAAAATAAAATCCCCCTGAAAACGTCTGTACACTTCCCAATAACCATTACTATATGTAAACACTGGTCAAAGTTTGTAACTTGCAGCCCCTCCCCCAGGGATTGTGGGGGAGTAAGTCATCCCCAAAGACATAGTTATTATGGTTTTCGACTATGCTGAACAAAATGGCTATCTCAAAATTTTGATCCATTGACTTTGGGAAAAAATGAGCGTGGGAGGGGGCCTAGATGCCCTCCCATTTTTTTGGTCACTTAAAAAGCGCACTAGAACTTTTCATTTCCGTTAGAATAAGCCCTCTTGCAACACTCTAGTACCACTTGGTCGATACGATGACCCCTGGGGAAAAGAAAAAAAATAAAAAATAAACACGCACCCGTGATTAGTCATCTGGCAAAAAATACGAAATCCCACATTTTTGTAGATTGGACTTTGAAATTTTTTCTATAGGTTTCTCTGATACCTTGAATGCGATGGTGTGATTTTCGTTACGATCCTATGACCTTTAGGGGGTGTTACCCCCTTTTTTCCAAAATAAGGCAAATTTTCTCAGGCTCGTAACTTTTGATGACAAAGACTAAATTTGATAAGACTTATATATTTAATATCAGTATAAAAATCCGATTCTTTTGATATATCTTTTAGCATCGAAATTCCGTTTTTTAGAGTTTCGTTTACTATTGAGCCGGGTCGCTCCTTACTACAGTTTGTTACCACGAACTGTATGATAAAAGATAAAAGAAAAAAGTCTCGTTTTTCTTGAGGTGAGAGAGAGTAATCTCTCTCCCTGACCTCTCTCACTTTCCCTCTCGATAGGAGCTTGAAACTTCTACAGTAGGGTTCTCTAATACGCTGAATCTGATGGTGTCAATTTCGTCAAGATCCTACGACTTTTAGGGGGTGTTTCCCCCTATTTTCCTAAATAAGCCAAATTTTCTCAGGCTCGTAAGTTTTGATGAGTAAGACTAAACTTGATGAAACTTATATATTTAAAATTAGCATTAAAATGCAATTCTTTTGATGTAGCTATTGATATCAAAATTCATTTTTTTAGAGTTTTGGTTACTATTGAGCCGGGTCGCTCCTTACTACAGTTCGTTACAACGAACTGTTTGACACAGGTCAAAGTTTGTAACTTGCAGCCCCTCCCGCAAGGACTGTGGGGGAGTAAGTCTTCCCAAAAGACATAGTTATTAGATTTTCAACTATGGTGAATAAAATGGCTATCTCAGAGTTTTCATCTGGTGACTTTGGGGAAAAAATGAGCGTGGAAGGGGGCCTAGGTGCCCTCCAATTTTTTGGTCATTTAAAAAGGGCACTAGAACTTTTAATTTCCACTAGAGTGAGCCCTCTTGCGACATTCTAGGACCACTGAGTCGATACGATCACCCCTGGAAAAAACAACAACAAAACAACAGCAAAAAACAAATAAACACGCATCCGTGATATGTCTTCTGGCAAAAAAAAAAATCAAAATTCCACATTTTCGTACATAGGAGCTTGAACTTGTACAAAAGGGTTCTCTAATACGCTGTTTCTGATGGTGTGATTTTCGTTAAGATTGTATGATAATATTACAGCCCAGACTGCAGTGATCTTAGCCTGATTTTATGGCAATTCTATTCAATATCCATTTCAATTTATAAAAAGAGGCTACTAAAAAATATCAGCCAGCAGATTAACTGTATTGACAACCCCCTTCCCCTTAAAGAACAAACTTAGTCGCAAGTTTTCTAAATAAGGAAAGGGGAGCAATGGGTTGAATACCCATAATGTTACTACTAATCAGAGATGCCAAACATTTTTGGGACCGTAGTGTCGATATGAGCAAATACTTTAAGTCTCTCTCCAGAAAACTGGCCACTAAACTCGAATTCAAAATCAAGAATTCTAGTTTTAGCTGTGTGCTTACATTTTCCCCATCAGCTTAGTCGCGTATTTCATTACATTAAAATTGTTTGACATAATTGCCATTTTAACGAAAGCAACGAAAGTGAGCCTGCCATTGAAACAGTAATAAAACGCTAACTAATAGTAAAATACAAGCCAGTAAAGCACAAATGCAGTCTCCCTCAGGGGAATTTAAATATTTAAAATTAAGGGTGGCATGCTTTGAAAATATCCCTCTTTTAAAGAAGTAATCTTTTTAGACCATAATCTGTCTTGGTGTTACCAAAAGATAAAACACTGTCAGTAAAAGCAATAAGTTTCCCTTTGGCAACCGTGCTTTAATATTTCAAGATTACTTATCTAGATATTAATATTATTTAGATACTATCTTACTTATCAAGATATTAGGGTTGTCAGACAAGTAACCCTGGAAAATGCAAGATAATTGAAGTAATTTATGAACAAAAATCCAATCTTTTCAAAAGTATAAAACAAATTGTGAACTTATAGGGACAGTAATTGTGAAATATGGCACAACTTCCAGGGGTGTCTAAATAAGCTATGTTTATAGGGAAGTAGACGTGATTGGTGTTGTTAGTCGCCTAGTTGCCTACAGCCCTTTAGTTGACAAGTGGCTGGCTAGATGTTTGTTGTTATCTTTTGCAGATTACATCCAGGGAAGCTACTTTTCAGCGGGTAAGGGATGCTCGAAGGCACTCTTGGTTTGGTGCAATAGTGTGCCAAGTCCTAGGCGCTCTTGACTCCGAAATCTCTTAGGGCCCTCATTCCTCCCTCGTCTAGGAACCGTATTTCCATTCCAGTTTAGGGGATTCCTCTAAAATGAGGAGTTTGGAGATCTTACAGGGGCAAATCCTTTCATTTGGGGACTCCACTGGTTTCTAGACAAAATACTCAGTCTGGCGGGAGAACACGATCCAAGAGACAATTCTCTGTGTGAAGGGAAAAGAGAATCAACAGGTGATTCTCCAAGTGAAGGGAGATCAAGAAACGAGTCTGTGAGGAAGGAGAAGCCTGGAGCCTAAATGCAAATATAACACAAAATCCCTGTGATTTACCACCTCAAAGTTTTATCTTCGTTGATTCATTCGGGGAGTCTGAAGTATGGCATTCTAACAGCTAAACTAATGATTCTTCGGTCTGAAATGACTGAAATACATTCTACAACATATTTTGGCACAAGGAATAGGTGTGGTCAGGACTGGCCCATTTTTCTTTTGCAGGCCTTCCTCCAGAACCGTCCTAAATTTTACACAAGTCTATTTTGCCTCCAGAGGGAGAAGACTTTGTGATGGGCCAATGGGCCTGTACAAAATTGGAAGGGAAATGATTCTTGTATTTATTTGTTAAGCCCTTAGATGGTGTAAAAGCGATTCAAGTCCCAGCTACATTTAGTCCTCTTTTGTTTCGTCTTAAAAAGTAACTATTTCTGGATTTATTATCCTTAGAGCATAGCCACTTAATTTACTTAGGCTAAAAAGCAAAAGGCAAAGTATTGCTCAAGAAATGTGAACAAAATTAACTCTTTCTACTAAGTCCTTCTAGCTCGACTTCATCTTATAGGACTTTTTTTTTCATTTCTTTTGCTTTTCTACAGTGGCATAATTTCGTCAAAATCCAAACTTGAAGGGGATGGAGGAGCAAAGATGGAACCCTTTGTCCAAAATAAAGTGAAAATAGCAGTAAAAACTAAAAAGAAGCCATTTGGTACCACAGAGGCACTATTTAGTACTCTAAAAAAGCTATAAATTTACTTTTAAAAAAAAGAAAAAAAAGAGATGTGTTTCTGTAGATCCTTAAATTTATAGGTTTATATTAGTTTAGACTCAATTTTGGAAGAGACTAAATTTCAGAAGGGGTAGGGGAATGAGGTTTGGGGGAGGGGAAAAACAAGGTTTGGGAGGGGCAGTTGCACCTTCCAGCTCCATAAAAAATTACGACCCTACTTTTCTATGGTTTCGAACCTTAGAGTTGTTTAATAAGCTTTGAAAAAAAAAACAAAAAAAAACAAGAGAATTGTTCTCTCTGGATTTCGAAAAAAACTGATTTTTGGAAACCGGAGGGATGTCGGGGCTTGTTCCGCTCCCTTCATGCGTTGGCCCGTTATTGCAGTACCTCCGGGATCGGCGAACCCCTTTCGAGGGGAAACTAAAGACCATGAACCCTAGCCAATAGTGGGTACAATACGTTATTCAAAGTAAAGAGAGACCCTGCTGTTAGGTTCTTAGTCCTTGAATACATTAAAAATCATTTTATTTTTCATATGAAAAAAAGAAGAAACACTGTAAAAAATTTACAAAAATTAATGGTAAAAAGCCAATGGGTGGACGCCATAATTAATTTAAAGTGCCCAAGCTGGATCCAAGTCCCCATGCATCTTTATCGAAAATAGTTCGTAATTATAAACTGCTGAAATTTAAATTGAGCCAATATTCGATAAAATGGCTGAAGCGATTGTTTTTGGCCTCAGGCGGCTTGGTTCTGCGGTGAGTTGTTGATAGTAGGAATGAGTAAAGCCCCTCCCCCCTCTATGATTGTTAGAGAGAAAATAATTGGCAAAGTCAGTAGAACGGTCACTGGGTTCTCAGAAATTAGAGTTTCAACTTTTCAGTCAAATTGATAAGAGAGTGAGAAACTCCTGATTTTCTTTTCTCAAAAAGGTAAACTTGCATTTAAACGATCTAGAGGCTTGCATATGAAAATGAAATGGGGCATTCCTATTTTCAAAAACAATTCAGAGACTTGATTCACTGCTGTGGAAAAAGTTTCGTAAGGCCTTTCCATTGCACTTCGGATTGGCTGACCCCTGTGATTACATTTGATTACCCCAAATGGGGGTAACTCAACAGCGTAATTTTTGTTAGTGGGGGACTGCGTTCGCGTGGACCCCTGTTCACACATTGAATAGGTTTTTTCCTTTGGGCCCGTACTAGGTTGTAATTTTGTGAATTGAAAGGAAAAAGTATGCAAATTGATAATGTTTAAACCAAGTAATTTAGAACATCTCTTAAATAAACACATTTTGTTTTTCTTAGTCTTGTATTAAAGCAAATGATGGGGTATCAATGACCAGTCGCCATAATTAAATTAAATTGCCTAAACTGATTGAATTCCTGATGCATTTTGTTTTAGAAAATACTCAGTAATTATCAAATACTTGATTGACCAATTGATCGACCATTCAGCTACATTACAATTATTTTTGGGCCTGATTACTGAATATTTATGGTATTTTCTGCGGATGTAGTTTTAGTAGTATGTCATTAAAGTTACTCATGAATTGCTGTTCATTGAATATGTTTTCGCATCATATGATTTTTTGGCCCGTATTTACTTGATTGAACATTGAATTTCTTATTGCTTTCGAACCTTGTTAAAAAAAAAACCCACGAGGATTTACTAGGATTTATTTGTATATACCCAAGTCAACCTTAGCAATTTTCATAGCTCTGGCCTCTCCTCATATCGAGTTAATCTTTCGCCTTTTACTAAAGATTACCGTGGGGAGGGGCACTTGATGAGTCTTAACTAATTTTGAATGCCGAAAGGCAGACTAGTCTACACAATTGTTGTATGTTTTAATATTTCAAGATTACTTATCTAGATATTAATATTATTTAGATACTACTATTATTTATGTGCCTAGTTGGAATGATTTACGCTTCCTTAATGAATCTGTTTTTTTTTTTTTAAAGTTATATTGTCCTAAGCAAAAACAGGATTTAATTATATCCTTTTTCCTTTGTATAATTATTATTATTTTTCCCTTATGTAAATTATATTAGTTATCATTGATCAGCCTTGTCGGGAATGGATCCTTCCCTTCAACGATTTGAAGGCACCGCTCTACCCATTCAGCTATGGCGATGTATTTGTATATTTATCAATGTGAGTACTTTATTATTGAGTTTGAACCTTACGATTCAGCAGTAAAATTTAGTCCAAGATTGTTTTTTGTAGACAGCAATAGCGCTAGAATGCAAAAGTAACTATTATAGACCGTGTTTTGGGCTCAAACAAGCTAAATCCGTCTAATTCCCTCCAGACGGTGTCATCCTCGCTGAAAATCCCCCATCTCCATAAATTGCTTTCGGACGATTAAGCCAGAAATATTCTCCTTGGCGTTATTTCATTTGAATGCGACTTTAATCTCTAATCAGTTTCTCGGTCACTCCTTAAATGCCCCTTCCTTTGAAATTATTTCCTAGAAATCAAAACACGCGGAAAATAGCCCCCCAAATAATTCCCCGGGAACATATTCGCATTTAAAATTTGGAAAAGGGAATGCAAGACATATAATAAGAATTTTGCACAGAAATTCTGTCAAATCCTCCCATTGTATCAGTTCCCCTTGAAAATTATCCCCTCAAAAATTTTCCTCCCCTAGGAAGAGCCTTTCTATAGAAATCTACCCCAGGAACGACCCGCCCCAGAAAATGTTCTTAATACTTCCCAATAACAAATAATATACGTAAATAATGGGTAAATCTCTAAATTTACTGATCAGATTTACTCTGATCACACAATTTTGGGCAGAAATTGGTGTGGGAGGTGGCCAGGTGCACTAGAACTTTTAATTCCCGTTTTAATACACCCTGAATCGATCCTTTAGGCTCATTATTACATTATGATCACCATTTGAAAAAAAAAATTAACAAACATCCGTGATCTGTTTTCTGGCAAAAATATCAAAGTTCCTTATTTTTGTCTATAGGATCTAGAAAATTCTACAGTAGAGTTTTCTGGCGTGCTGAATATGATGGCGTGATTTCTATTAGGACTCCTTGAATTTTAAGGGCGTGTTTCCTCTGTTTCAAAAACCAAATAAATTTTATCAAGCTCGTAACTTTTGATGGTTAGCTGTGAATCTTCTGAGAAGATGTCGCCTTTTTTTTAAAAGTGGGTCACTGTTTTGCCCTTCAAGGGTTCCATTTATGATGCTTCTAATTCCTATCTAAAAGTGCTATTGATCAGCGTTTCCAACGCCTTATAATTGTACCGTTTTGGTACAATATAGAGGTCCTGGTAAAGTGCGGTACATTTGAAAAAGTTTTGGTACAATCAAAATTTTCCGCCACATTTTGATTTTATTCGCTTTGTATATATGCAATAGAATTTCGATATGTGACGTTTCTTGAATGTAATTTAACAGGAAACAAGCAATATCAGTTGCATCAAGCAATGAAAAAATCTGCAAGGAATATAAGATATATGAAACATAGGTCTATTATATGGATTTTCAATTAGAAATAGTAAGAATTAGCATTTAATGGCGTAAATCAATATTGTAAATATGTTTTTTAGTCGTTTTCAGAATTTGATAGTGTTTCCATCTGGAAAGGCTTGTCTTTAAATTTTTTTAATTTTTTTTTAAGAGACTCCTTGAGACTTATAGAATTTCAGCAAAGTACAGCCGAAGATATTTACCGGGCCATAACTATACTACTTTTTCAAGAAATTGGAGCTTCAAAGCAAACCTAATACGATTTGCTGCAGACACTGCGTCGGTTATGATCGTGAAGCAAGGTAGTGTGCAGGCGAAGCTGTTGGAAGACTGGCCAATTTTATTTGTGCTTGGTTGTTCATGTCATTCCATTTACCTATGTGCTAGTGATGCCAGCAAACAATTGCCAATAGAAATGGAAGATTTTCGTCAGGATGTATACGGGTATATATGTCGCAGCCCAAAACGGACCAATGAGATTTTAGAGTTGCAAAAGTTTATGAAACTGAAAGAACCTTCGATTTGACACATATAGCAACTCGATAGTTGTCTGGATTATCCGTTGTTGCTTGATATTTGGAGCAGTGGGATTGCTTGACTTCACTCTTTTGTGTGGAAAGTAATAAAGAAGCCAACAAGCCGGTTATGGTCACTGCCATATCAAAATATCTGCTTTCACCGGTTTTCAAGGCTTACTTGCCTTCCTTGTTCAAATTTTGAAGTATATCGAAGACCTAAACAAGGAATATCTGGCAGAAGAGACCCAGATTCTCTTGTCCATAATCATTTTTCTGAAGTGTGCAAGATAATAGCATTCCAATTTTTGTTGCCTAGTTATACGAAAGAAAGTGATTCCCACTTCATAAACCCATATAGCACCAATTTCTATGTCGATGTCAAGAACATGGAATGTGGGGGTCGAGTGGAAATGATTTTTACCAAAGAAAAAGTATCTATCTGACGCAGTTTTAAAAAAGAGCGTAGGAAATTTTTGATCCTGATATGTGATGAGATGAGAAACCGTTTTTTCAGCTCCAGGTATTCATCGGTAAGAAACTTCGATAGGCTACATAGATAGCATATCCATGATATGCTATGGGAGTAGAATGGCTGTAATCAAAAAAATCTGGCACCGCTTCTGGCTCAGTTTCCGAATTCACTGAGTGACAATGACCTGGAAGATATCGTCCAAGAGTGGGAGAGATTATCCTTTTGCTCTGAGCTTTGTTATTCAATTGCCTCAGATCCAGCCATTTTTTGGACTCGGGTTTACAGGGGAAAAAATGTTAATGGGTCAAAGCGTTTTCCTCTTCTCGGGTGTTTCATTTTAAGCCTACTTGCTCTTCCACACGTTCCCACGGCTGCTGATCGAACCATCTCTGCGGTCAATCTGAATAAAACCAGCATTAGAAATTGTTTCGGTTTCACCACCTTAAACGAGCTTCTCAATGCAAAACGGATTGTCCCAATGACTTGGAAAATACCCTTGAAAATGGTTCTGTATCCAAAGTGGAATCCAAGAAGAAACAGCAGAAAAAATGAACAGCTAGCACAAATGTTCCTTTTTTTGGAAGTTGCAGTTTTATTACCTTTGTACGGTTTAACCTAACTTTATCAAATTCCACCTAACACGTCTATTTATTATCATAAATGTTAATATCCTATGGTTATTGTAAAAGACGTTCTGGTAACAACATTCTAATTACGTCTAAGGTGTTGCTTGAGGGGTTCCTGCAACTAGAACTTTTTTTACCAAAGTTTTTATTAGTAATAAATATGCATAACTTACGAATTAACTTATGTAACCAACTTATATATTTGTATACATTTATTACGTATGTTTTGGAGTTCTTCCCCTCGTCTATACCTCGCTCTTTACATTAAAGCTTGAATTTTGTCCCAATTCTCTAAGAATGACCCGTGAATCTCAAAGGCCGTAGAATAAATAGTTTAAATTACTAAAAACAATTTAGCGTAAAGATCAAGGTATTGAGGAGACGACGAACGCCCTTATATGCGTAATAGGTTCTTTTTGTTTTAAGTTTTAATGCTGCTCCTTACTTCTAGTTGAAATTTTTTGTATTTATCTATATTCTTTTATTTAAATAATGCTAGAAAATCCTGCGACGACTTTATTAAAATTCTCTTCCCTCAGGATAAATTCCTTCATGGAAAGATCCTACAAGTTAAAGCTTTTAACTTGCAGCCCCTCCCCCGGGGACTGTGGGGGATTAAGTCGTCCCCAAAGACATAGTTACTAGGTTTTTCGACTATGCTGAACAAAATGAAAATCTCAAAATTTTTATCTGGTGACTTTGGGAAAAAGGAGCGTGGGAGGGGAGCTAGGTGCCCTCCAATTTTTTTGGTCGCTGAAAAAGGGCGCTAGAACTTTTAGTTTTCGTGATAAATTGATAGGTAAATGTATTTTAAAGCTAAATATACAGCCATGAACAGAGTACAATAACACAGTACAATAAACGAAAGGCAAAATAACATAGAGTTTGATCCGCGATCATCATAAAACACTTATATGAAACACTGGATCAACTTAACACTCGTACTTAATACTTGAAAAAATGGTCGTTGAAAAGAAGATTTAACACTAAACAAAATTACATAAATAAAACATTAAATATACTTTATACTGATATTTTTTATTTTATTTTATATATTTTTTTTTATTTGACAAAATTTCCAGATACCTTGCTACTCTACAAATAAACTGAGGCGACGTACTATTCAAGACACCTGGAAGTACCAACTCATTACTTCCAAATACCCCTTCTCTTATCGTAGAGAGCCTCTGGCACCGGCTTAAGCAATGCACTAAATAATCATGTTTATTTCTGCAAAGAGGGCAAGTATATCCGTCTCCTCTGGAAAAACTTTCTTTAGAATATCTTTTAAATCTCGCACTAATTGGAAGGCAGATAGCCCTGAGCTGCATCCACAAAGTCAAATATCTCGCTGGTAAATTCAGCTCAAAGTAGAACTCCTGCCCATAAACCCCCCTAACATCCTCATGAAACTTTAATGTTTCTGATTTTTATATCTCCTCACTCCATTTTTGAATCATTTGATTCTCTAGTCATTCTCTCAATTTGCTTTTATATCCATAGGTTCTCTACCTTCATTCCAAGCAAAGGAAAACCCTGTTTTGTCTAGAATTTCTTTCAATTTTAGAAAATCCTGCACCCCTGTCATGGACATTCTCTTCCCTCATGATAAATTTCTCCATGGAAAGATCCTCTCATGTTAGAATGAGCCCTCTCGCGACATTCTAGGACTACTGGGTCAACATGATCACCCCTGGAAAACAAAACAAAAAACAAATAAACGCACATCCGTGATCTGTCTTCTGGTAAAAAAATAAAAATCCCGTTCTTTCGTAGATAGGAGCTTGAAACTTCTACAGTAGAGCTCTATGACTTTTAGGGTGTGTTTCCCCCTATTTTCTAAAACAAGGCAAATTTTCTCAGGCTCAATAAGTTTTGATGGGTAAGACTAAACTTGATGAAACTTATATATTTAAAATCATCATATAAATACAATTCTTTTCATGTAGCTATTGGTTTCAAAATTCTGTTTTTATGGCACTTGGTATTAACCAAGTGACCTGCAGCGATCGCAAATTCTATTGGAATGTCGGTCGGCCTGTCTGTCCCGGTTTTGCTTGTTTATTCACTTCCAGATAACCTAGGGTGAGGGATCGGGATTAAACTTGGTTGGAAGACTAAAAACAAGTCCCAGATATGTGATTGACATAACCAGAAAGGATCTACTCTCTTTGGGGGAGTTGGGAGGGAGAGTTAATTCCGAAAAATTAAAAAAATGAGGTATTTTTAACTTACGAAGGAGTGATTGGATCTTAATGAAATTTCAAATTTAGAAAGACTTCGTAAGTCAGATCTCTTATTTTGAATCTCAATCAGATCCAGTGTTATTGGGAGGAGTTGGGGCGGGGGAAACCGGATATCTTGGAAAAGGAATAGAGTGGAGAGATCAAGATGAGACTTGGTGGGAAGAATATGCAAAAGTCCAACATACATGGCTGACATAATATGACCAGATCCACTCTCTTTGGGGGAGCTGGGGTGGGGTGTGATTCGGAAAAATTAGAAAAAAGAGGTATTTGTAACTTACGAACGGGCGATCAGATCTTAATGAAATTTTATATTTAGAAGGATCTTATACTTCCGAGCTCTTATTCTAAATCCCGGCCAGATCTGGTGACACTGGGGGAGCTGGAGAGGAAAACCGGAAATCTTGGAAAACGCGTAGAGTCTAAAGATCGGGATGAAACTTGGTTTATAGAATAAGCAAATGTCGTAGATACGTGATTGACGTAACCGGGCTGGAACCATTCTCTTTGGGGGTGTTAGGGGGTTCAGTGCTTTGTCGAGTTTGGTGCTTCTGGACGTGCCAGGACGATGAAAATTGGTAGGCGTGTCAGGGCCCTGCACAAATTGACTTGATAAAGTCGTTTTCCCCAATTCGACCATCTGGGGGGCTGAAGGGAGAGGAAAAATTAGAAAAATGAGGTATTTTTGACTTATGAGTGGATATCAGATTTTAATGAATTTTGATTTTTCGAAGGACGTCGTGTCTCAGGGCTCTTATTTTAAATCTTGACTGACATTAAGCCTCTGATTTTCCTTTTAAATCATCCATTGACTCATAAAATTTTGATAGAGTTCATGCCATATGAGCTCTTAGCTCTTGTTTAGAGTTTCGGTTACTATTAGGTTGCTTCTTACTATAGTTCGTTGCCACAAACTGTTTGAAAACTAGTACTTTTTCTCTCTAGCTATGTGTAAGCTACTTTACCAACTATACAATTTCACTAGGTCAAGGGATGGTACCAACGGGTCTGTGTGTCATATTCGTTTCGTTTGTAAAATTACAAAGTATGGGAGTCGGTTGTCAGGTGTAATGTATACCTAAAAAAGCGTACAGGGTGCAAGACATTGTTGTTTTTTTTCATGTCCTTTGAACTGTAATCACACAATTTGCAGTGATTAGGACAAACTAGGATCTACAAACTAGGATTAGAAATATTGGAATCCCTGGTATTCACAACAGTCAAGTATTGTTGTGAAACATTGGTGCTTCGAAATGCTAAGGAGTTGTTGAGTTGTTGAACGTTTTCCAGAACAATTGCCTAAGCATAGTCCTAGTTGCTTTAGGATAGTCTAGTTGACCATATATCAAAAAATAAGCTGTCCAAAATTGTGTTCGGCATCGCTTTTTAGGCTATAATGAAAGAAAGGTTAATAAAATGGCTAGGCCACCTCTAACGATTAAAAGATGAGTAGCTGCCTAAGATTTTGCTTTTGGGTCTACCTTCCGGGGTCAAACGAAAATAAGGTAATTCCTGAACGAGTTCTGAAGAAGTCATAAGAATAGTTTAAAGGTAATTTAAATTTCGTGAGAAGGGAAAGAGAGTGAACCTTTGAATAGATTAGGATGGAGAAGGAGCGTGCGCTGCTGTTTTGGCCTGAGGTACCTTGGTACTTCTGGCAGTTGTCAGTGCTATTAGTAACAGTAGTAGCTATTTGCATCTATTAAATGTTGATTACTCATAGGATAGGGACTCTCTGAATATTATTTATAAAATAATTTCAGTTCAAAATGCTAAGTGCTAAAATTAAATTACATTTGTTTATTCCAGTCGTAAAAGAGAAGATAGATGAAATGGATGCCTATTGCGACCTCCTAGTAAAACAGGTGGATTCGCTTCAAAAATGTTTCGACACCTGTAAGGATACCTTCATCACAGAGAAAGATGGTGATGGTAATGCTTACTGATTAAAATTTTGTAAGCCATTTGTTGGGCTATCCCTGTCTATTTCTACAGCATTTATGTCAGGTTGGGCTTTGTCAGGATTCGCAGGAATTGACATACCATGCAGTGTTCGCAGTCGTGATTGAATAAATTCAAGTTGTGTTAATAGTAAATATCTCATATCAAACAAAATTTTTCTGATGTCCAAACAGAACGGTGGCTTCGCGCCACCGCAACACCTAGTTGGTGGGGGCGCTTCGCGCCCCCCAAGCCCCCCGCACGCGTAAGTCGTTACGCGCCATATTAGTTACACGCCATTGTAGTTGTGTCCCTGTGTCCCACCTGTGAATATATGTATATATATATATATATATATATATATATATATATATATATATATATATATATATATATATATATATATATATATTTAACTACGTAAAACTTGCGAATATGCAACATTCTTGGCTGTCTCATTGTCTGGGCATATAAATAGATTGTCAGGTTTACCGACTCTTGAACATGCAACATACAATTGTCCATGGGAAAAACAATCTGTATTCAGATCTATACCTCATTATTCTAATGATTGCCCTTGAGGTTTGTTGATGGTGATTGCTAATCGAACATTCTCTGTGTCCCAGTCGTCATTTATATATCCCCCTGTGCCCCCGGCGTCCCCGTTGTTGTTGTTACCCTGTGTACCGGTCGTCATTTGTGTCCCGGTGTCCGGTCGCTTTCTCTTTGAGTGTCCCGGTCGTCATTTATATTCCCTATGTCCCGGTCGTCATTTGTGTCCCGATGTCCCTGTCTGCAATTTGGTCAGTCGACAAACATGACGTCAGTCGACACACAAATATGAAGTCACTCGACACACACACACACAGACAACTTATTTATATATATATAGATCGATAGATCGCATTTCAAAGCTGACGTATGCTGGAATCAATCCGTTTATACGTTATGTCTTTAGAATAATGACATCAATTATCTTGTTTCGATTATCAGTTACTGATAATTACCAAAATTTTTTACAAATAAAATTCAAATGCCGATAAAAATAAATTCAAAAGCCTGAGATGATTGAATTTCACATGGGCAGAGTTGCTGAGCTTATCGTTTTAATCATAATGAACCCAAACAAAGCAACAGCTGCAATCTAGGAAAGAGCGCACCATAACCCATAATTACTGGAAGTCTAACAATACGAAACGAAAAAAAAAACTTTTTTTATACGATTTACCCTTTAAAAAAAACCTTTTTTTTCGTCAAAAAATTTTTTTTAAACGAAAAAACCTTTATCTGCTGATGATGAAGACCGACCATGTCTTTAAAATATTCAGAACTTTTGTATTTGTTTATAACTTTCTGATGATGAACTTATCCCTATTGAAACTTTTCTTTGTTTCACCAAAAAAAAGGGAGTGTGGTCTGTAAAAAAATTCTAATAATGTGTTTTAGTTTATCTTAATCGTAAAAGTTTATTACGAAAATAAATTTAAGGAAACTTCCAAAAATACTTAGACCCCTACAAAATAGTGGTGCATTAATTAGAATGTGCACCATTGCAACCAAAATAGTTGAAACCCTACATGGGGGAATTACTGTCCCCACCATGAACAGTAAGAAACATTACTTTCTTGCATGTGTAGCACTGATATATCTCCTTTTTTTTCTCAGGGGTGGTTTTTTCGAGCCAATGATCGTCGGACGCTTATAGAGGACTCGTTTGAACGGAAATCACAATATCTAGTACCCTTTTTAAATAAACAAAAGAGACTGAGCCACAATATAGTGGCATTCTCTGCCATTTTCTGACAAAAAACATCAGTTTTCTCCTAAAGAGAGTAAAAATGTCACGTAATACAAATTCTCAGATACCCAATCGATTTGCTATTAGGTATAAGCCTTGGCTGGAGTTCCTCCCCCCTATCTTTAAAACCAATGAAGATGAGGTTAACCTCTATGCCGCACTGATTTCCGTGTTTAATCGTAAGTCGTCTACTGACTAGCAGAACTATCAGGCTCATACCAAATCGTAGAGAGATGTTTAATAGGTCGTTTCAAAGCTCGTGATCACATATAGGTGCTTTTTGAGAACTCATCTCGTTATCACCATCGTTAAGTACCATAATTCACCAAAAATGACACTTTGGTGCTATTTCTAAAGTTGAAAGGCTGGAAAGTGTAAATGAGGTACCATTGTAATCTTTATGGTCGAAAACCGTTAACTGGAGTTTAAAATACCTTCTCTTGTCTACGTCCCCTATCAGCCCCCTTATTAAGCTTAAACTAAAATACGCAGTTTTAATAAAACTGCCTAATGAGAAAAAAACATATGACGTTGGTTTGGAATAACAGCTGTTAATTCATCATCTGCCCTGATCTGTCCTAAAATATTGATTGACAACTCCAGCATAATTACGAGACGTAGCATGATAAATTTACTCTTGTTTTAAACACAATATTTGTTGTCATTTTCTTTGCTACCTCATAACTTAAAGATGTAACTGCTCAAAGGATGCTTACTGCAGGAAATACGCTTTGATTTGGGGACCGGTGGTCGGTACGATTACCACTGAAAAAAAAAACAACAAATAAACACGCATCCGTGATCTGTCTTCTGGCAAAAAATACAAAGTTCAGCATATTTGTAGATAGGAGCTTCTACAGTAGGGTTCTCGGATACGCTGAATATGATGATGTGATTTTCGTTAAGATTTGATATTATTAAATATTATATTGATATTATATATTGATTTGAATTATTGATATAATAATTGATCAAATCAATTAATTTCTGTTCGTTGTTGGTTTAAATATACTTCAATAGCAAAATATTTTGTTTTCGTTTTAAGCTTTATTTGTATATTCAATTTAAGCATTAACCGTTTTGAAATTTATTTTCTTCATTAATGCTAAAACGTGCTGTATGCTCTTTTGCTATGACTGTTTTTTAATTGCTGTTCGTTCTTGAGTTTCATTTGCTCTTTAATAGTAATTTTCGGTCTTTTTTACTTTGAATTTTAATAGGTATATGTATCTGATGATTTTAAGTTTGATAGGGCCTTTAATTTTTTTTGAAGACTTCTTTTTCGGAAAGTTTTTCTTTAATTAATTTTTGTTCATTTTTATTGCAAAAGTTTCAAGTTTTTAAAGAATTCCTTATTTTAAAATAATTTTTTTTCATCATCAAACTTTCATCAAAGTTTCAAAACTAGTATCAAAGTAACAATACCAAAGTAAAAAAAATAACAAGTAAAGAAAATATCAAAGTAAACAAGGTATCAAAATAACTATAAGCAAATTGCATAGCTTACAGTCCTTGCACCGTAAACCAATGCTGCTAAGTAACTTACGAAATCCAAGTATCAAAGCAATAATAGGCAAGCTCCGTAAATCAGAGCCTTTTCCCTGGGACTGGGGGAGGAGGAATAAGAGATCACCACTCACAATCAGTGTATAGTGTTATCTTCCCGTTTGTGCGGCAAATGGGAGGATATTCAGAGGTCGGGTTTGATGCTAGGGGGTGGACGGGGATGGCTGTGCACAATCTACTATCGGTAACCATGTTTTCAATAATCTTATTGCACAGCTAGCAGCGCATCCAGGAGATCCAGAATCAAACGTGCCCTCTTTTCTGAATAAACAACCCAAAAACAGTAAACTAGATCTTTCAATTTCTAGTCATTTAGGTCCCCTCTGAAATGTATTTGATCACCTCTTCCAAAATAATATTTCCCCATGGGTATAAGTTAAAACCCTTCCCGTGGGCTGGGGGGGGGGTATGTTGAACCCGAGTAGTTTTTCATCTGATCTTTGGACTATTTCAAACTTCATGGCTTTTTCAAAATTTCGATCGGATTCATTTTGATGGTTTGGAGGGGGGTATACCGCCCGATCATTTTTGATGACTCTTAAAAGCTAACTAGAGCTTCCAATTTCTAATCAAATGAGCTATCTCTAAAATTTATACAGCCACTCCTTACTTTAAACCTTAGATGCCCCACGGAATAACTTACAGCAATTACCCCCAGACTCCGGGGAGGGGGGAGTTTGTCGAATCATAGTTTTCGTTGTCTGATCTTAAAAATATTTTGAACAAAATGGCTATAACAAAATTTTTATTGGACGTATTTGGGAGAAAGGGCTTTGAGGGAGGGGGTTAGTTGCCATCCGATCACATTTGACTCTTAATAAGCGCACTAGAATTCCAATTTACAATCGAATGATTCCCCTCCAAAGTTTATGCGACCGTCCCTTCAATAAAATCTTATATGCCCCAAGGTTTTGGGGGGATGCCTTACCCTTATTTTTTTTTTTTTATGATCTTTGGTCTATTTTGAACAAAACGGCTATAAAACAAATTTTTATCGAACGTATTTCGGGAAAAGAGGGTTGAGGGGGGGGGCTAGTTGCCTTCGGATCACTTTTGACTCTTAAAAACGAAATTAAAACTTCCAGTTTTTAATTGTTTGAGTCCTGTCCGAATTTTAAACAACCACCTCTTCCATAAGAAAGGCCTATATGTCCCGAGGGCATAAATTACAACCCTTTTCCCGGAATCGGGGAAGGAGGGGTATGGTATCCTGACCCCAAAGTTTTGTTATCTTATAGTTTGACTATTTCAAACAAACTGGCTATCTCAAAATTTTGATCGGATGCATTTTGGGCAAAGAGGGTGTGTGTGTGAGGGATAGATGTCCTCTGATCAATTTGATTCATAAGAAGATAACTAAAACATTCAATTTCCCATCAAATGAGCCATTTCTGAAGTTTTTACGACCAGCCCTTACATAAAAACTTATATACCCTAGGGCATAACTTAAAAGACTTGCCCCAGGACTCTCTGGGTTTTTGTCGACACCAAAGTTTTTGTTATCTGACTTTTTAACTATTTTAACAAAATGACTATGTTAAATTTTTTCGGATAGGTTTGGGAAAAAGGCGCCGTGTGGGTAGTTTCCCTCCTATCTTTTCTTACTCTTTAAAAGTAAACTAGAATTTTTAATTTCCAGTCATACAAGCCCACTCTGAAGTTTATATGGGCACCCCCTCCATAAGAACCATATATGCCCCAATGGTCTAACTTAAAACAGCTGCCTCCGGGCCCTGGGAGGTTGAGTCAACTGTAAAGTTTTTCTTCTGAATTTTAACTATTTTTAACGAAATGGCTATTTCAAATATTTTTAATGCATTTATAATTCCCAATAATAGGCTACTTAAGCAATGGGCAAATTTGTAACTTAGACCTATTCCCACGAGGATCGTGTATCACCAAAGGCATAGTTGATCGGCCTTTCAACTATTCTGAACAAAATAATGCTTTTACTACTAACACATTACCTCAGCAACAAGCCGCCTGAGGCGAACAGGCTAAGCACAGTCCTCTTCCATCCCAATCTATTCAAAGCTTCCCTCTTTACACTCTCCCAGAAAATTTCCATTGCATTTAAAGCTTTCTCTATGACATCCTCCCACCCCAACCACTGATAACCAGCTTTCTATTTAGCCCTAGACGCCTGGACAAAAACGACAATCTTTGGTAATCTGTCGTCCTTCCTCTGCAAAGCGCGGGATGCTATCTAAAAATTTTGATTGGACGATTTTGAAAAAAAAATTATAGTTGTGTATTCCTTCCAGAATTTTTTTGCATAGGCTACGATTCCACCTCGAAAATAGCTTACTCCTTTAGCACATCTATATTTGAAGAAAGATCTGTTTTTTTTCTTAAATTTTGATCCTTTTTTTCAGATCACGAGGGACCCCAGCGTGCGGTAAACATTTTTGGAACCCCCTCCCCCCAAATAAAAAATCTCTCCCACGGAAATTTTCTCTATTGAGAATTTTGTGAAGAACTTGAATGATTGGGTGGTTCTTTTTCAAATTGTCACATATAACTTTTTTTTATATTTAACTAGCGCCCAAACTTCTTTATTTTTTTACACTTACGAGAAACAGAAAAACTTTTTCGCCGAAAAAAGTAGGCCTAGTACTTTTTTTTATAAGTCAAAAGTGATTGGAGATCAATCAGCCATTGGGGTATTTTACGGGGCTAAATCCCCCACCACTCGAACGGAAAATAAAATCATTGTTTAAACACTTTCAGAAACGCTTAGACCTATTAGCCTATATATAATAAGGGAGCAATGTAAAGCAACCCCCTCAGGTAATACGCTAATTTATGTTCGCTTTAAATTCTAATGTTAGTCCTGGCTTTCTTTTGAAAACATTTTTGTCCGTCTTCTCTTTCAAATTTTAAGTTTAAATTACCAATGCTAAAATTTATTTAGTTACTCACACTATCATACAAAACTAAAATTAAAGAGGATTGTTTCCGGTTGCTAGCCAGCAAAACAAATGAATATATAATGAGATCCATAACTTAATAACATTACAGGGAATGACAAAAGGCTATTGTTAATCTGCGTCATTTCAAGAAGTAAATTCCGTCTACGATCACAATATATTTATAATGAACCCAACGAATACAATTTTGAAAACAGAAGATTTTATTCAATTTATTCTTTAAGAGTTCTATAAGAATTGGGGGAAAAGCCTTCAGGTTATTTCAAAATTTTGATCAGGTTCATTTTGAAAAATGGTTTGGGGGGATATATCCTCCGATCACTTTTGATCACTCTTAAAAGCTACCTAGAACTTCCAATATCTAATCAAATTAGCTATCTCTAAAATTTATACAGCCACTCCTTACTTTAAACCTTTGATGCCCCCGCGGAATAACTAACAACAATTGCCCCCAGACACTGGGGAGGGGGCGTTTGTCGACCCCAGAGTTTTCGTTGATCTGATCACGATACGTGAACAATGGGCAAATTTCTGAACTTACAGCCCTCTCCCCAACGACATCGGGGGTTATTTTTTCCCTAAGTATATAGGTACTGCTGTATTATAGCGACCCCATTCAAGAAGTGAAGTTAGGTGAAATATACCAAAACAGGATGAAAACATAAAACTTTATTAACACAATTATAGAAACTACATAAAAAAATTCTTCTGTAATTTGTAAAAAATGTCTGTGATTCTTTGGTTGTTTGTTTCTTGACTCAGGAAGTGGCTCCTTGGCTGAGGCGGAGAAGTCACGTAAAGAGTAGAAGAGCTTAGATGAGCAGTAAATCCGTTTAGCAAGGGATGAGCAAAATAATAACAGATTTAAAAATGTTAAGGGTTCCATTTCTTTTAAAATAAAACAAAAGAAGATAAAAAGAAATAGTTTTACTGAAAATTAACTTTACTTAAGGTTGAGAACCCTTAGTTTTTATTTAAACTTTATAATTATAAGGGGCCACGCCTGTTGCAACGCCTTTGTATGTGAAAATAAATGCTACACACAAAAAGACGGCAACAGGTATACAGACCTTACAGATTTAGTTTCGAAATTTACTGCTCAGCTCTCTTAATTTTCAACCTAGAAAAGAAAAAGGACATTAATCGATTGGAGATAAAAGATAGTCTTACATTCAAAAGGTTTTTGGACAATTTTTGACGTAACACCTTAAATTAGGTATTTTCTTCTTGCACCACAATGGCTATCTATGACAAACAAACAAATTTTCAAGTGGGGATAAATTCATTTATTTAGACAGAGAAAAAAAAGGTTCAAAATTCCATATATTTCAATCACATATATACAGCGATCGTCATCAAAAAAATTACTATTGATTAGTCAGTAATCGATAATCAGTAGAATGAATCTACAAATGAGTATATGTTAATATGTAGCTTAAATCACTCTGTTTTGTCCTAATTAGACGCTAATTCTAATTTTCTTAATTAGATGCTATTAATCTAGTCATGATTTACTAGGTTACTGATACCAACCAATACAACAACAATTCATCTGAATAAAAGGACTTCTGAAACAGTATGCTCGTTTAATTGGACCACAAAGAAGGTTTTTTTCAAAAGTACCAAACAGGATTCACTAAAAATATTTTTTCTACGACCTCTTTCCATTAGCGAGACCCTCCTTTTTAGGCTCCAAATATAAGACCGATAAGCAAGATTTTGACAGACTATCTTTTTCCACCGTTAATAGGTATCCCATCTAATTTCACCTTTCATTCTTTAAAAATTCCTGAAAATTGGGATTGAATCATTTTCATTGGTCATCTTAGGGATTGATATCCTGGCACAAAAAGGAGTGCATGAAAATTTTTTTGGACTTGCCCACTGTTATTTCCGTAGTTTTGTGTCATACTCTTGGTGTTAAGATTAATATTTCTCTTCACCTCAAAACCTTATGAACGTCACATGAACTGGGATAGTAGTGTGTATCTTTCATTTTCCTCTGGCTATTCCCATAAAAATAAACCCTGGCCTTTTTCTCAGGCCTTATATTGCCTGATTAGATTTTTTATACTGCATAAGGTTAAGAGCCTCATTTTGGACAAATATCATACATTTCTGAATATTTAATCATACCTCATATTCACATCAGTTGGACCAGTTTAGAAGAATGTAGGGGGAGAGCTAGGAGTTTTTGATTGTTTTTGAATGAAGATAAAAAAACAGAAACAGAAAAATAATGAGCAAATAAACCTATAATATAAATTATAATTTTCTTAATTAGACGCTACTAATCTAGTCATGATTTACTAGGTTACTGATACCAACCAATACAACAATAATTCATCTGAATAAAACGACTTCTGAAACGGTATGTTCGTTTAATTGGACCAACAAGAAGGTTTTTTTTTCAAAAGTACCAAACAGAATTCACTAAAAATATTTTTTCAGCCAAGAATTTCTTGGTGACCAACTGTGTGTAAGGAGTGACGTGGCTCAATAGTAACCGAAACCCTACAAAACTTAATTCTTCTGATTAAGACATTGTATTCAAAAGCTGCTTTTTCTTTGGAGTTTTTTACTATTAGCACAAATCAATCTTAATTTACATTTCCCTGTCAAAAACTGTTTTAAAATCTGATATTCAATTAGGTAGGTAGGTAACTTTATTCAAAAAAAAGAAGGCCTATAAGCAGAGCTGACATCTAAAACGATCCATTTCTTTAAAATATTTCACATATCATTAAAAAATAAATAAATAAATAAGATATATATTTTTTAACCCATCTTTACAACCCATCTTTATAACCCATCAATATAAGATATTTATATAAGATATTTATTTTTTAACCCATCTTTTACAAAAAGAGGGCGAAAAAACCTTAAGATGGAGTAATAAGAGAAAAAAGCTATAAATAAATACAATTCAACACCAACAGACAATCAATTAAACAATGCTGACCAAGAATGAGATACTATTGACATAGAAGAATGAAAATCAAGCACCCTTTAATCAATAACACATATAGGCAAAACTAGGTGGAATTTATTCATTAAGTAACTAATTCTAATCCAAGGAGGGTAACTGAGATGGAATTTAGCATAACAAAAATATAGTCTACGAACAGCTAGTTTCTGGGGTTCACTAAAAAACTGCCAAACTGGACAAAGGGAAAGGAGATTCCCATTCTTGTAACGAATTCTACAGAAAACATGGAATTGGGTCATTCCAGTGTTTTAAGTGCAATGCTTGGTTGCACCCAGCTTGTGCTGGCATCACATAAAGTAATTGCTTTAAAAACCGTAATTTGTTATGCGTAAAATGCCGATCGTCATTCGTTGAAAATAATGAGGTTATTAAAATCGATTAATAAAATCAATTAATGAATCAGCCAGATGTGGTTCGACCAAACGAGGCTGTTAAATCCAAGGGTACTGGTGGGTATTAAGGGTGAATATTTTCCAGGGGGGGGAGACACAAAAAAAGTAGTGACGGTTGGGTGACAGGGAATACATTTCAGGATATTTTTCGTAGAAATAAGTTTAAGTTTATTTTTTAATACTTTTAGGAAAAACTTAAGTTAAACTTAAGAAAAAGTTAGTTAAACTGCTTGCAAAATAAAAGAAAATACAGTAAATTTTAAATGACAAGGATTCCTGGCAAATGGATCAATTTATTTAATCAATAATATATTTAATTATAATGCATTAAATAGTAAAAGAAGATAAAACTGAAACCAAAATTACAGAAAGATTTATTGCTTCCGTAGATTATAAAAGATATAGTTTTGTCATTATGCATTTTCCTGCGCCTTAGAATAGTTTACAAAAGGAGTAGAAATGCTCAAGAATCATCCTGCCTGCATAGATACCACCTTTTGATTTTACAACAGCCATACAAAATGTACTTCTTTCGCAAAAAAAAATTGACTAGAGAAAGAAAAACATAATTTAAACTTATTATCCAGCTGTCAAATCGACCCTCTTTTTTTATTAGTTTGTGATAAAAACTGGAAGTAAAAAGTAGCTTGGGCCAATATTCACCGAAAATAAAATTGGAATTCTCATGACAATTGCTAAACTGAGAGTATTAGCTTTTTATGCTGATTCTAAATATATAAAATACTTGCTGTTTATTGATAACCACCCAATGCCTGATGTTTGAAAAAAAGAAGAAACACCCCCCCCCCCAAAGCAAGCTATCTTATTGAAAATAACTTTGTTAGATAAATAATATCAGAAAAACCTATGAGGTTTCAAGATCCAATTTTCAAAATGTGAATTTTTGCATTGCTTTTCAGAAAAAGAAACATGGTCGATGCATGTTTATTTGTTTTGCTTTTTACCAGGGGTGATCAAACCGAAAGTCTAAGATAATTGATAGAGAGCCCATTCAAAAGTAAATTTAAAGTTATTTTTAAGTGACCATACAGGTTGGGCTAGGGGAAGGTTTTGTTTCCTGCCATTTTAGGGCACTAAACAAAAAATTTATCCCAAAGGGAACAAATTTAAAATCAATTTAAAATTACGAGAAGCTAGTTGATTTAAAAATATTAATTACTGTATTTTAGACTTCCCAGTTGCAAAAAAAGTAATGCCACATGGTGGCAGTACCTGGTTCAACCAATTTGATTCGCTTTACTTGTAATAAATTTATCCTACGTTTGGTCATCTGTAATTGTTGATGAGCTGTAATGGGGGGGGGAGGTTATTGTTTAGGTGGGTTAGGGTGGATTGAAAAAAAGAACATTTTAACGGAATAAATTTTTTGGGGTGGCAAATACTGCTTTGAGCTTAGTTTTCAGGAGTTTAAATGGTAATATTTTTCTATTTCTATTTATATGAAGAACTTCAATGTATTTACGCAAATGCATTTAATGCATTTATCGATAAGAAAATCCTATTTCAGAGGTTGTGATGGCTTCAATTATGTGGAAATTCAAAAGTTTCACAGAATTTCTATCCATACTAATAATAATACTCCTTTTCATCCAATCAAAATTCTTTAGTAGTATTAATAACAAGGCCTTTGTACCGAAATTAGTATTCATCCCAATATTTTAAGTTCATTCAAATTTATCCAGAATTGAAATAACAAATTTAAACGTAGGGCAGTACTAGTCAACGAACAATTACTGATTTTTTTTCAAAGTTTGATTCCTTATATGTGTCAGTGAAAGAGTCTGCTTTTGACGTATGCGCTCTGTCCCCCTCTACTTCAAGATGAAAAAGATCAAGATGAAGAGCTGGAAGAGAGCCTTATAGGACAGAAATGATCTCTTGCCAAGTTTTTTGAACTTCCTTCCCACAATCCAAGAACTGTTTGGAATAATACAGGAATTGGGCCTACCGGCACAAGGAGTTGAAAAGATTCCTGTAGAGTTTGAATTGCTGAAGACGCGCAGAATCAAAGATAGCTTTGCTGACTTAAAAGCTTTCCGAAGAGAATTTGTTCTTTTCCACTCTTTAGAAGGCCAAGGGTCATCCATGGGCTAAGAAGAATAGATCTTTTTCATTTTGAAGTAGAGGGGGACAGAGCGAATACGTCAAAAGCAGACTCTTTCACTGACTCATATAAGGAATCAAACTTTGAACCAAAATCATTATTCTAACCAAATTTTCCACGTCTTCTCAGCTAAACGGGGTGTGAGGCGGATCAGTTTAATCAGACTTTCACTGACAGATTTTTCACTGACTCATATAGGGAATCAAACTTTGAACAAAAATTATTATTCTAACCCAATTTTCCATGTCTTCTCAGCTAAATAGGATCTGAGGCGGATCAGTTTAATCAGACTAAACCTAAAAGAAGCTGAAGCAGATGCTGGAGTATTCCTGCACAACTTTTTTTCAAGGCTAAAGCTGGAAAGCACAGGAAAATAGTATGAAATATGACTCCCTACAACACGGTTGCAAACCAAATTAAGAGACGAAAAATTATTAAAAATTAATTTTAAAATATTAAAATTAATAAAAATTAATATTAAAATATTAAAAATATTAAAGACGCTGACGTATCAGTTAAACGTGTCGGAATTTCACAAGGAACCTTTTTGGGACCACTCTTTTTTCTAGTTATGATTACCAATATTGATCAGGAACTCCTCCAAAGGTGAAAGTATAAGGATAAGCTGTCAATTAAGATCAATTACTGCTGTCTAGCAGTATTTTGGCATAGTCCCGGCTCGGTATCAGTTTAGCATATCAATTCTTTAAAGTAAAGTTATACTTTCACGAAAAAGAGTAAGAGGAGAATTTTGAATATGGATAAACAAATAGCCAAAAATACTTACTTCTTCATCCGTGAATATGCAATGATCACCTTCCACACACCATTAAAAATCTAGAAGAATCTAAATATTAGATTACTTTCTTAGATTACTTTCGTAACTGTTTTTTGTAATAAAAGAACAAACAATACGATTTAGGAAAAACATGTCTCTAATTTAAATATCTTAGGCATTCGTCATCTAGTTTCGATTTCAAACCTTTGAGGTCCAAAATGTTTTCATTTAAATTTCTTTCTTTACAAGTACCATATTTTATAAGCATTCTGAAATGATAAACGGAAACAAGAGTAATAGCACATTTAGTCACTGTTACTCACCGGAAAATCTTTGCAACGGAATTAAAATGAACAATTTTTTCCAAATAGAAATTTGGGTAATATCTGAGCAAGCGTATTCTATAAATGTGAGAAAAAAAAATCTTGTTTCGTGTTTACTCTATGATTGAGGAAGGAGTATATCGGTATGTTGGTGATAGAAATGATCCTAGGAGTTACCCCCTCCCCAGAAAACAGGCCCCGCCGAAGTTACCCCCCCCCTCTACAAGAAAACAAACAAAAAACTGTAAAAGAAATTTAAAACGTTTCAAAACTGTCCAATTATTTTCTACTTGCTAATGCTTTCCGGGAAAATTTTTGGTCTAAGCAGTTATTACGACAGTAAAGAGTAACAATAAACCCCAAAATGAGCAGAATTTATTCCATAGAAGAGGGGAACTGCCCTTTCTTCATCCATCCCATCCCCTCATGGTTGCAGAAACTTTGGAGGGTGCTCATTACATAAAAAACTAAGAATCCTAGCCCTTTTGCACATTTTAAGAGCCAAAATTTATTGGAGGACAATCAGCTCTCCTATTCAGCACGTAATTTTCCAAACACTTTCAATCAAAATTTTAAGACAGGCATTTTGTTCAGCTTAGCTGAACAGTCTATTATACATATATCTCTACGATTATCGGGTAGGTCAACCCCATAAAGTTATGCAATTTACCCATTATTCTTAAAAACTGAATATTATTTTTAAATTAAATCAAAACGCACTGTTTTCATGCTAGTTACCAATAAGACATGTCAGCAATATCCCAACAACGACCGAGGGCATCAAGTTCAATTTTTTGGGGTTACTTCTATTGCTACTTTTGCTCATTAAATTTGATTAAATCAAAAGAGTGTATGTGTATCCAGGTTTTCAAAAAGCAAAGATTGAATTTTTCGAGAATGTTACTAAGTTTTATTTTCAGATCAACTAGAGGAGTTATAAAACTGACTTAAGGGTGAATGCTGTTAAAATTTTTTGAAAAAGTTTTGTGGTAGATAAAAGGTAAAAATGCGACAATTTTTTCTTGTGTAATGCTTTGTTCTTAGAATTTGGTGATTCAAACATTTCGTGGTAATAAACTTTAAGTTAGCAGTGGCTTGGGCTAGCAGTAACCGAAACTCTAAAGAAAAAAGATCAAATGATAAGCTTTAATCAAGTTTAATGTTAACGAACAAAAGCTCCAAGCCTGAGAAAAGTTGTCGGTTATTTAAAAAAAAAGAATATCCCTCAAGAGAGTAGTGGCATGAAAATTACATCGTCAAATTTGGCATATCAGAGAGCAGTATTGTAGAGGTTTCAGTCTCACATCTACAAAATGTGGAATTTTGAAAATGTGGAACTTTGAGGAAAGTCAAGGATACGCGTTTTTTTTAGGGTTTATAGTATCAACTGTAACCCCCTCTTCCTCCCCCATCTCAACGTGAAAAGTCCCCTGAAAACGTCTGTACAATTCTCAATAACCATTACTATATGTAAACAATGGTCAAAGTTCGTAACTTGCAGCCCCTCCTCCAGGGACTCTAGGGGATTAAGTTGTCTTAAAAGACATAATAATTATGTTTTACGACTATGCTGAACAAAATGACGATTCCAAATTTTTATCCGGTGACATTGGGTTGAAAATGAGCGTGGGACGGGGTCTAGGTACCCTCCAATTTTTTTTTGTCAATTAAAAAGGGAACTGGAACTTGCAATTTACGTTAGAATGAGCCCTCTCACGACATTCTAGGACCACTGGGTCGATACTATCATCTCTGGAAAAAATAAAAAATGAATAAACACCCATTCGTGATCTGTCTTCAGGCAAACAAAATAATAAATTCCACGTTTTTGTAACTAGGAGCTTAAAACTCCTACAGTAGGGTTCTTTGATATGGTGAATCTGATGGTGTGATTTTCGTTAAGATTTTATGACTTTTAGGGGTTGTTTTTCCCTATTTTCTAAATTGCGATGAAGGGGGAGTGAGTTGGTTGCCTTCCGATCATTTTTTACCCTTAAAGCTTAAGTTAAAAGGTACTAGAAGTTTGGATTTAAAATTAAATGACCCCTTCCGAAGTTCATATGATGACCCCTTTGATACGAAGTCAATCTGGGAAAAAAACATAATACATTTAAAACTATGGCCCTCTACTATAGGCATCACTATAGCATTGCCGCTTTATAATATCCCCCATATCAGGAAACTACGCATTGTTTTGTCCTAATACATTTTGATGGTGAAACTGCAAAGTTAAAATAATTTTCAGAAAAAAAATAACATGAGTAAATTAAAGCGATACAAAAGAAAAAGTACCGGCTACACATGGTATGTCCATCTGTGTCCTAATAATTTTCTTATTTTTCTTTGAAACATTTAGAGCAATGCAAAAAAAATAAATAAAGAAACACTTACCCACTAGGCTGCTATAGGCTGCTAGGCTGTATAGCGAACAGAATTATCCTCATTGTGTGCTCGCTTATAGAAATCTGACAAAGAAATGATTTAGAATAACAATCGTTCTTATATTTTTCTCCGAAACACAATTCAGCAAAATTATGTAACTTGTCAAGTAGCTTGCCAAATTTCTACCCACGCAAACATTAACTTCGAATTTATTCTCTTACAAATTCTTATTTTTATTTTCTCGACCAAATTAATTAGAAAAACAGTATCATATTGCAAAATTACCACAACTCAAATTGTCAAGAGCAGATTATAAAATAGCCATGAAGCTTACACGGAAATTGATCTGGATTTTTTTTTATTTAATGATCTCTTTGGGTTTTTTTTTTACGCTAAAGTTTTTTACTGTTTTAAAAAGTAGAGTTAAGAGAAAGAGTCAAACTTTAGCGTAAAGAGTGGGGCGTTAAGGAGAAAAAGCCCATTTCATATACGGAGTTTTTACTGTTTTAAAAAGTAGAGTTAAGAGAAAGAGTCACACTTTAGCGTAAAGAGTGGGGCATTGAGGAGGAAAGGCCCATTTCATATACGGAGTAATTTCTGTTTGTTTTAAGTTTTAATGTCGCTCCTTATTTTCAGTTAAAATAACTAGTTTTTTTTATATTAAATTTTACTAAAAGGAAAAAAGGGCACACTGGTGCTATTACTACTATTGCTGCTTCATTTACTACTAGTACTACTGCTGCAACTACTTTTGTTGCAACTTCTTGGAAGGCTAAGAGTATTGAGAAGACAATTTCAAGAAGTATACCAAAATACAGGCTATGAAAAGGACATATCACCAATTTGGAACCTTCCACATTGTGGAACAAATCATCCTAGGTGAAAACATCCAGGAATAGATTGGAGGGATTTTCTACTGACCAAAGGACAATATTTTAATACTACTACTATTCAATACTGTTGCTAGTAATATCAATATTACTACTTCGACTACTATTAAAGCTGTGCCTAAGGGTCTGAAGGTGAAACTTTCAAAACATTTTAAGTGGGGGAGATGAAGTGAATCACAACATACCGTCTGTATGCAGGTAGTCAAAAGAGTGTAACAGCAATATCTAAGAAACAGTTTGGTGTGTGAAGTTGAATTAACAGGGCTTGTTTTGAGGGATGTTAAACGAACCAAGAAAGTATTTGCATCTTAATGCTACTACTTCTGCTCATACAACTACTGCTATTACTATTAATACTGCTTCTGTTGCTATTACTACCCATAAAGCTTTAAATTTTACTGCTACTACTATTACTACTGCTATTAAAAACTAAAGGGATTAAGGCGAAAAATTTGGGATGCAGAGAAACTGTATGGAAAAATTTCAAAACCCACTGTGCCCACACACGTAGCCAAGCGGACGCATCAGAAATGTTTCAGGAACGTTTGATGGTATTAAGCTGAAACTTTCATCGTGTTTTGAAGAGGATGTTGAAGAAACCGAAGGTGCTATACTGCTGCTAATGCTGCAACAGCTATTACTACTAGACAAGCTGAGGGTATTAGCGTGAAATTCTTTTTTAGAAATATTTAGGTGGATGTTTGAACTAACTAAAAACAAAATATGAGTATATGGACTTTAAAAAAGGTGACAAACCAATATCTGAAGAACAACTTATTTTATTAAGTTAGAGCCTTGTGGTAAGTTGTGGGGTATTTTGAACTAGCCAGGAGGCACTTTGTTTGTACTTTTAATGCTACCACTAAAAATACTGTAACTAATGATGTTATGTGTATTAAGGTGAAACCTTTAGGAAACGTTTGGGAGGAGTCTCAATTAAATGAAAAAACTTTATGCATGCAGGTTTTCAAAAGAGCATATTAGCCTTGTCATGGGCAGCACCACTCTATAATAGCTGGATACATCATTGTAATTTATAAAGGAGCTAATTTGATTCAAAATTGAAAGTACTAGTGCCCTTTATAAGAATAAAAAGTTATTAGGCCACGCAGGCCTTCTCTCAAGCCCATTCACTTTCAAAACGCACCCAGTCATATTTTTGAGACGACCATTTTATTCAGCATGGTAGAAAGATCCCGCAACTATGTCCTTAGGGATATTAGGCATGTCAGCCCCCACAATTATGCAGTTGGCCTATTTTACTTAAAAACTAAATGTTGCTTCAAGCTAAATCAAAAGGCATTTGTTTATGGTTGCCAATAAGCACCTCATTAATGCATCGAGAACGACTGGGGATAATAAGTTGAAACTTTTAAGGCTACTACTAAAGGTCTTTTTGGAATGATATTAAGCTTTATTTTTTAGGTCAACTTCAGGAGTTATAAAATTAAATTAATAAATGCTGTTAGAACATAAAACATCAACATAAAAAATTGTTGAAAAGCTTCTCCAACATACAAATAGCAACCCCCAACATTGATTCTTATGGAAAAAACTCAAAACATATAAGAAAAAATTCCATGATAAAAAACTATCAAATAATTCGTGGTAACGAAGTGTAGTAAGGAGCGACCCGGCTCAATAGTAACCGAAACTCTTAAACAAGAAATTTTATAAGAATAGTTACATCAAAAGAATCGCATTTTAAAGCTGATTAAAAATATATTAATTTCATTAAGTTTTGACTTACCTATCAAAAGTTACGAGCCTGAGAAAATTTGCCTTATTTCAGAAAACAGGGAGAAACATCCCTTAAAACTCATAGATTCTTAACAAAAATCACACCATCAGATTTAACGTATCAGAGAACCCTACAGTAAAATTTTCAATCTCCTATCTACAAAAATATGAATTTTTTTTTTTTGCCACAAGAAAGATCACGGATGCGTGTTTATTTGTTTGTTTTTCCCAGGGGTGATCATATCGACCCAGTCGTCCTAGCATGTCGCGAGGGGGCTCATTCTAACGTAAATTAAAAGTTCTAGTGCTCTTTTTAAGTGACCTAAAAATTGGAGGGCACCTAAGCCCCCTCCCAGGCTCATGTTTTCCCCAAAGTCACTGGATCAAAATTCTGAGATAGCCATTTTATTCAGCATAGTCGAAAAGCCTAATAACTATGTCTTTTGGGATGACTTACTTCCCCAAAATCCCCGTTGGAGGGGCTGCAATTTACAAACTTTGACCAGTGTTTATATATTGTAATGGTTATTGGGAAGTGTACAGACGCTTTCAGGGGTCTTTTTTGGTTGGGGGGGGGGGTTGAGGCAAGGAGGTTAATGTGGAAGAAACATTCCATGGAGGAATTTGTCATGGTGGAATAAAATTTCCATGAAGGGGGCGCAGGATTGTTTAGCATTTAAAAAATAAACAGTCAAAAAATTAATTTAAAAAAGTTTTTTCAACTGAAAGGAAGGAGCAGCATTAAAGCTTAAAATGAACAGAAATTATTACATATGAGGGGTTCACCTCCTCCTAATACCTTGCTCTTTACGCTAAAGTAATTTTATTAATTTTAACTATTTATTCTACGGCTTTTGTGATTCAGGGGTGATTCTTAAGGAATTGGGACTAATTTTAGGCTTTAGTGTAAAGAGCGAGGTATCAACGTGAGGATGAAACCCCTCATATACGTAATAAGAACTTACGAATATAGAAGTTTGTTACGTAAGTTAATTCGTAAGTTACGTATGTTTTTACTAATAAAAACGTTCCTAAAAATTAAAAGTTCTAGTTACCTTTTTAAATAACCAAAAAATTAGAGGGTAACTAGACCTACTCCCCAGCTCCCGTTTTTCTCAAAATAGTCCGATCAAAACTATGAGAAAACCATTTAGCCAAAAAAAAAAAAAAAAATGCAAATTTCGTTTTTATTATTCATGCGCAGAGAGCCAAAACCTGCATTAATTCAAAAACGTTCAGAAATTAAACAAGAAAACAAGTTTTTTTTAACTGAAACTAAGGAGCGACATTAAACTTAAAACGAACAGAAATTACTCCGTATATGAAAGGGGCTGTTCTCTCCACAACGCCCCCGCTCTGTATGCCCCAATTCCTACTATTTCAAGCGAGGAATAATTGCAGGGACCCACAAACCAAATGAGAAACTGGATTGCCACTTAATTTAAAACCAAAAGCTCAAGCTATCGACCTTAAAAGCCTGGGAATAAGACTTTTTGCTACCCAAGAGGTCCTTGATCTGGTCGTTATAATTTTCGCCATTGTTTCTTATAATTATTCAATAATTTAAAGCTGCTCTTTACGTTAAGGTTTATTAATCCTTAACTTAGAGTCTTTTGTAGTATCAAAAAAATAAAAAAAAAATACCCGGATGGTGATTGCGAAGCGTTTCCATTGCTGATTGTTTTTCAAAATATCCAAAAATTTGATTTAAAAATTCTACTGTTTAAGCTCTATCTTTCTTCTAAAACATAGAATTTCTTATCAATCCTGCAGCTGCAATTTGCATCAAAGGGACAAAAACTTGCATTCTTGGATTTACTACTCTAAAAATCCATCCATTCATCCTATCAGAATTATGATAGCAATTGCAAATTTTGTTAATTTTTTCCAAAAGGTTTTCAGTTAGTTCTAAAGTCTAAAGGATTAAAATAATGCCATCTAGCAGCTTTCTCATTTGGCCAAAAAAGTAAAATCCGAGTGGATTTTTTTTTTTTTTTTTTTTTATAGCTACATAGCTACACCGCAGCACAGAACAAACCATAGCCTATAGGAACCATAGTTTGAAGAATGTTTTAGCAAAAAAGTCTAGGGAATTGGGACTGGTGTTTTTTCTCCTTGAAAATCCCCCCTCACCCAAATGAAATCTGTCCCTCGCCAAAAACCCCCGTGAAAATTCCCCATACACAGGGTAATGTACCACAAAGAAAGCATAAAGCATGTAGCTCAAAATGTTGATTAGATGTCGTAAGATTTATCTGATATCCCTATACCCCGTCACTTTTTGGTTAAATCTTAAAAATCGTCAATATATTTTTCTGTCGTTCAATATATTGCCGCAAAGCACATTAAAAACTCCTAATCATAACTTTAAACTCCTAAAAATACATTTTTTCTTTTTTAACCATCCCCCTCCCCATAAATCCAATTATTCTAACGAATTTGTAAAATCACTCTCTAGTCTTCTGAGTTAGGGGGGCTGAGTCCCCCTCCTCTCACCCCTATAGGTAAATATAACCAAAAAGCTGACACAACTTTTTGATGATGTATTGGCCCCTGTTTACCTTGAACTTCCGATTAGAGTTTTTCTTGCAACTTTGTTTTCTTTTCTTATCATCTCTTTTTATTAATTTATTTTTCCGTTTTGCTTTTTTTTTCTTTTTTTTTCATTTTCGTGTATCTATTTTTTCAGAGAGCCAGCATTTTTGGAGATTTAAAGAAATTTCTAGTCCTTTTTTAAAAGTCGAAATTTATTGGAAACCAACCAGTATTTTCCACAAGGGGTAGTATTTTCCATGGGGTTGTTTTTGGGAGGGGTATTTTTGTGGCGTAAAAACAATTATTTTATTTTCCGAAAGGTTATCAGTTAGTTCTTAGGATTATAATAATACCATTGACCAGTTGTCTCATTTGGTCAAAAAAGAAAATTGTTTGGATCTAAAAATTTCGTCATGATCTGATTTCCTACAATACATAAGGTTTTCCACTTTTTATTGAAATCACTTTTATATATTGAATAAAAATATACATGGAGCTATATCGCATTTTTCTCACTCAAAATAAGCAAATCATAATCCAGGCAGGGAAACCAAATTCTGTCATATCCTACACAGCGTAATTATTGAGTGCCGTCCCTTTAACATTCAAGTGCTAAGAAATTGAACTAAACAAAAGTGTTAAGTTAACTAACTGTTAAGTTATCAAAAAAGATCTAGTCATAAATGGTACCCCTCCCTCATTAACAAGAAAATTTGCTTAATAGATCAGGTACATACGCGATGAGGGGGAATTTCTACCGAAAATATAAAGATTCTTGTGATTTTATAAATAATCCCCAATGATTTTCAGGTAATCACCAATCTTTTATAGCTCCATGAGATCTTCGAAACTTGCACTGCCCAGTTCTACGCCAGACACCAGGAGACATGCTCGATTCGGTTTAAAACTATGAAACCACCAGCAAGTCCTCATCACATTTTCATATTTTTTTAAAGAAACCGATAATTTGATGGTCACACTAACGCGTTTGGTCTACGATTTCCAACCCAAATAAAATTCAGGCAGAGCAAGGATACAATTCAACTTTGATAATAGGTGGATTCGGAAATGAACGGGTTTTAAGGGAATGACTTACATTAATGGAGGCATATTTCTGCGAAGGAACCATCAGAGTATTCATCCGAGAGGGAGACTCAATAGATACTCAAGCAGCTAAAAGAAACTTTCCTTAAAAACCTAATTCGAAACTTGATTTTTCATAGGGTTTCCCCTAATCTTTGAAAAATGAATTATGATTGAAAATGGACGGAAAAGGGGTGGCGGGAGGGAAAATACCAGCCCCAATGTTCTCCTTAGACTATTTAAAAAAAAGAAGAAAAACCTTAAAACTTTGGTTCCTATAGGCTATAGTTCGCTCTGAACTGCGGTGTAGCTATCGTTGCAGCCATGATCAATACAAAATACCAAAATACTATGGAAAAATTCTATGGAAACAATGGCTACTACATAGTTTGGCTGGCTACTGCCAGGGAGTGAAAATGTTTTTGTTTTGACGTTCTTGGTACTTTCAGTTTAGTGTCAGAAAGTGTACATTAATTGTACATTAATTCGGCCTAGGGGGGTAAAAACAGTTTCTATTTTGATATTCTAGGTATTTAACTATTAGTGTCGAAATTATTATTAGCCTACTATTAGTGTCGAAAATGTATACAAACGGAATCCCTGTAAATTATTTGGCCCAAAGGCCAATCAAAGTTTTTGATTTGATATTCTTGGCAGTGTTGCCACTTATGCCGCATTTCGCGGCATTACGCCGCGATTCTGAGAGAAATGCCGCATACAATTTTGATCATGCCGCATGCCGCGATTATGCCGCGAAATGGCTTTTTATACCGCATTTGTTCCCGTATGTAAAATACGGATCTCAGAGTAATTCGTAGTCTGAGAGTAATCTCAGAGTAATTCGTAGTCTTCAAAGGCACAGTTATTGGACCTTTCAGCTATCCTGAATTAAATGACTATCTTGAAAATCTGAGCACATGACTTTGGGAAAAAAGGGACTTATGAGAGGGTTTAGTTGTCCTCCAATCTTTTTGGTCCCTTTAAAAGGCACTAGAACTTTGGTTTCAGTTCAAATAAGCTCACTCCCCATTTGGACCAGGGCCAGATAAAGGATAAATGGACCGATTGGTCCCAAACAGGCACCGCATTTGAAAGGACCCTACGTAAACAGCAAAACACACAAAACAAAATTCGAAACTTAAAATGAGTTGCTTATGACGATAGTGGATGAATTATTAGTTATTCTAATAATTAAAAAATAAATTTATTTTAAGTTTGCATTGCTGGATGTGGTCTAATAATGTGTATACTATCAGTGTAGAAAACTGACACCCGTAAAAGATAATGTCAATTAACTAGACATGCACATGGCTAAAAATCGATCACCTTGACATGAATATAGGCAAGTCAAACTTTGTTGTTTTTTCTAGATCTCCACAATTTTATCCTTGGATCACTGAATTGATATCAGAGCGAGGAATTATCAAACGTACACGGTCCACCAAGTACCTCGGAATTAATGTTGAAGAAACCCTATCATTTAAGGACCATGTGAAGTCGATTTCTAAAACTCTATCGCGTAACCTAGGTAGGATGAGTAAATTAAAACATATTTTCCCCCGAAATATTTTACGGCTGTTATATTTTTCCCTTATTCACCTCTATATTTTGTATTGTTCATCGATATGTCTTGGTACTTTCCCCTCGTTACTTCGTCCAATCCGTGTAATCCAGAATAACGCTATCCAAGTCTTTTATGGTGTGGGGAACCGGGACTCCGTGAGGTCTGTCTATAGTGAAATAAACATAATGCCTGCTGTCGTATTGGGTGATTTTTAAATATAAGTATCATAACGAGGGCCTTCCAGATTGTTTTGCAGGTATATTTTGTGAAATGTCAGATGTTCACCAACACGATACTCGGATGCAAGAAAATATTGAGGTTCCTCGACTTGTTTCTAGTAAGTCTCCTTTTTCTCTTGTTTATAGAGCTTCCAAGCTTTGGAACAAACTTAGTAATGATATTAAGGATAATGGTAATTTTAACCAGTTTAAATCTGATTTACGTGTGGAGTTGCTCGGTAGTTATAATTCCGAAATAGATTAACTATATTTTCAGTGGGTTATTTTCCTGTATTTTTTATGTGTTGTTTTGGGGTTTTATATTGTAGTGGTTCGTTGTTTATTTTTATGTTGGTTTTGATAAATGGTCTCATGCTCCATACTCTTTCTTCTTTTGTTTATTATTCTAGCACATCCTCGCAAGCTCCGCTGTTGTTCTGCTATTATATAAAATGATCATTTTCAACAAAATTGTTCTACTACTACTATACTACCACTAATTGTATTATAACCATAGTGTACTATCTGGGTTTCTGGGAAAGTTTCAAAATATAGAAGAATAAGCCCTTCAAAAACATGCAGCTGAACTAAAAATTTCTCTAACAGGTTCTAAGGTAACAGAAACTGATTTACCCAATGTGAAAAAAAGCTGATATAGATGGTAAGATGTTCATTGAAGAAATGGAAGATTTGAAATCTATATTTCCGTCAAAATTTTTGGGAATCCTTATAAATTATTCAAATTTCATCGGATAATGATAGAGCAACGGCACTTCCAAACTCGTTTATTGCTCGCCGATTATTCTTAACAATTTCAGCAAGTGTTTATTTTGGAGAGGCATTTTCCAGTCCATAACTAATATAATAATAAAAAAAAACTATCCAAGATCGACAAATCAGGATAGTTTAAATAGTTTAGCAATTATGTGGATTGAAAGTGAAGACTTCAGAACACTGGACTTTCAAAAAAATTTAATTACTTAATTTGTTTATTTATTTTTACGGTTCAACGTTACAAAACTGACGAAAATACTGGCCTGAAAAACTACATAATTTTGAAATAAAAAAAAAGTCTTATAAAATTGTGTGTCGACTGACGAAATTAAAGGCCGAGACATTAGGACATAAATGACGACCTTCACTACCGCTAAGCTTCTTGGAATATTTTTTAAGGGGGGCCTTTGGCTGCAGCAATTGATCGACCATTCAGCTACATTACAATTATTTTTGGGCCTGATTACTGAATATTTATGTTATTTTCTGCGGATGTAGTTTTTTGAAAAGAAAAGTTTTTTTGAATGTAAGAGGTGGAATGCAGGATAAACATCTTGTAGAGAAAATTTTCGTCCCTTAATAATAGCCCCCGGTTTCCATATATGCTACATGGTAACAATGCAAGCTATGTTAAGACATTATTAAATTTGCTTCTAGTATGGACACGAAAGGTGACTTCCACCATTCATAGTGAAGACACCCAAACTCGTTTAACCAGTGTTATAATTTGTTCGTGTTATACCGGATAGAGGAAATTGTTTGGATTAGCCTGCTGTAAACCTAATTTGGATAATATCTGGCCCTTTTTGAAGCTGGGGGTCGCTCCCCTTGCGCGTAAGTCTTTGTTTAATGTTAATTAGCTACTTTTAATTTTTAACGAACGCTTTTATTAGTAAAAAAATATACATAACTTAAGAATTAACTTACGTAAAAAACTTTTATATTCTTATTTTTTTATTATGTATATGAGGGGGTTTGACCCCTCGTTAATATCTCGCTCTTTATACTAAATCTTAAGTTTTGTCCCAATTCTTTAAGAAAGACTCTGTACACTTCCCAATAACCATTACTCTATGTAAACACTGGTCAAAGTTTGTAACTTGCTGCCCCTCCCCCAGGGAATGTTGAGGGAGTAAGTCATTCCTAAAGACATAGTTATTCTGGTTGTCGACTATGTGGAACAAAATGGCTATCTCAAAACTTTGGTCCGTTGACTTTGGGAAAAAAATGAGCGTGGGAGGGGGCCTAGGTACCCTCCAATTTTTTTGGTCACTCAAAAAGGGCACTAGAACTTTTCATTTCCATTAGAATGAGCCCTCTTGCGACATTCTAGGACCACTTGGTCGATATGATGACCCCTGGGGAAAAAAAACGAAAAAAAAAACAAAACAAATAAACACGCACCCGTGATCTGTCTTCTGGCAAAAAATACGAAATTCCACATTTTTGTAGATAGGAGCTTGAAATTTTTGCTACAGGGTTTTTTTATATGCTGAATGCGATGGTGTGATTTTTGTTAAGATTCTACGACTTTTAGGGGGTATTTTCCCCTATTTTCCTAAATAAGGTAAATTCTCTCAGACTCGTAACTTTTGATGACAAAGATTAAATTTGATGAAACTAATATATTTAAAATCAGCGTGAAAATCCGATTCTTTTGATGTATCTTTTAGTATTGAAATTCCGATTTTTAGAGTTTCGTTTACTATTGAGCCGGGTCACTCCTTACTACAGTTCGTTACCACGAACTGTTTGACTGTATGTGTCTTGAACAGTCTTGAAAAGTACGGGTAAAATCAAATTGAATAGTTCACATATAATAATATTAGTTGTTGAATGATCATCATTTCATCATTTCAACTGAAAAAGAAAATATTTGTGATATAATTCGTTTTCAGTGAAGCTTCAATGATGTACTAGGCTTTAGGGTTTTACAGTAAGGGAGGGAGCAGTACCCACATTTTTGTTTGTAGTGAAATTATATTTGTCCTGAACAGCCTAAGAAAGATCTAATAAAAATTAAAGTGAATATTTGAGTTATAAGGATATTAATTGCTGAAAGCTCATCAGTTCAAAATTTTAGTGTCATTTTGATGTTTGTTTTAAGTACAAAAGAAAAAATATGTAACATAATTCGTTTTCAGTAAAGCGCCAATGACAATGTAGATGTCGGACTTTTACAGTGAGAGAAGGGGGTAATACAAAAACTTTTCCTTGTAGTGATTTTTTGTTTGCACTGATTGTTCACTTAATTTCTGTTCGTTGTTGGTTTAAATATACTTCAATAGCAAAATATTTTGTTTTCGTTTTAAGCTTTATTTGTATATTCAATTTAAGCATTAACTGTTTTGAAATTTATTTTCTTCATTAATGCTAAAACGTGCTGTATGCTCTTTTGCTATGACTGTTTTTTAATTGTTGTTCGTTCTTGAGTTTCATTTGCTCTTTAATAGTAATTTCCGGTCTTTTTTACTTTGAGTTTTAATAGGTATATGTATCTGATGATTTTAAGTTTGATAGGGCCTTTAATTTTTTTTGAAGACTTCTTTTTCGGAAAGTTTTTCTTTAATTAATTTTTGTTCATTTTTATTGCAAAAGTTTCAAGTTTTTAAAGAATTCCTTATTTTAAAATAATTTTTTTTCATCATCAAACTTTCATCAAAGTTTCAAAACTAGTATCAAAGTAACAATACCAAAGTAAAAAAAATAACAAGTAAAGAAAATATCAAAGTAAACAAGGTATCAAAATAACTATAAGCAAATTGCATAGCTTACAGTCCTTGCACCGTAAACCAATGTTGCTAAGTAACTTACGAAATCCAAGTATCAAAGCAATAATAGGCAAGCTCCGTAAATCAGAGCCTTTTCCCTGGGACTGGGGGAGGAGGAATAAGAGATCACCACTCATAATCAGTGTATAGTGTTATCTTCCCGTTTGTGCGGCAAATGGGAGGATATTCAGAGGTTGGGTTTGATGCTAGGGGGTGGACGGGGATGGCTGTGCACAATCTACTATCGGTAACCATGTTTTCAATAATCTTATTGCACAGCTAGCAGCGCATCCAGGAGATCCAGAATCAAACGTGCCCTCTTTTCTGAATAAACAACCCAAAAATAGTAAACTAGATCTTTCAATTTCTAGTCAATTAGGTCCCCTCTGAAATGTATTTGATCACCTCTTCCAAAAAAATATTTCCCCATGGGTATAAGTTAAAACCCTTCCCGTGGGCTGGGGGGGGAGGTATGTTGAACCCGAGAAATTTTTCATCTGATCTTTGGACTATTTCAAACTTCATGGCTTTTTCAAAATTTCGATCGGATTCATTTTGATGGTTTGGAGGGGGGTATACCGCCCGATCATTTTTGATGACTCTTAAAAGCTAACTAGAGCTTCCAATTTCTAATCAAATGAGCTATCTCTAAAATTTACACAGCCACTCCTTACTTTAAACCTTAGATGCCCCCACGGAATAACTTACAGCAATTACCCCCAGACTCCGGGGAGGGGGGATTTTGTCGAATCATAGTTTTCGTTGTCTGATCTTAAAAATATTTTGAACAAAATGGCTATAACAAAATTTTTATTGGACTTATTTGGGAGAAAGGGCTTTGAGGGAGGGGGTTAGTTGCCATCCGATCACATTTGACTCTTAATAAGCGCACTAGAATTCCAATTTACAATCGAATGATTCCCCTCCAAAGTTTATGCAACCGTCCCTTCAATAAAATCTTATATGCCCCAAGGTTTGGGGGGATGCCTTACCCTTATTTATTATTTTTTTTTATGATCTTTGGTCTATTTTGAACAAAACGGCTATAAAACAAATTTTTATCGAACGTATTTCGGGAAAAGAAGGTTGAGGGGGGGGGGGCTAGTTGCCTTCGGATCACTTTTGACTCTTAAAAACGAAATTAAAACGAAAAATCTCAAAATTTCGATCGGATGCATTTTGGGCAAAGAGGGTGTGTGTGTGAGGGATAGATGTCCTCTGATCAATTTGATTCATAAGAAGATAACTAAAACATTCAATTTCCAATCAAATGAGCCGTTTCTGAAGTTTTTACGACCAGCCCTTACATAAAAACTTATATACCCTAGGGTATAACTTAAAAGACTTGCCCCAGGACTCTCTGGGGCTTTGTCGATACCAAAGTTTTTGTTATCTGACTTTTTAACTATTTTAACAAAATGACTATATTAAATTTTTCCGGATAGGTTTGGGAAAAAGGCGCCGTGTGGGTAGTTTCCCTCCTATCTTTTCTTACTCTTTAAAAGTAAACTAGAATTTTTAATTTCCAGTCATACAAGCCCACTCTGAAGTTTATATGGGCACCCCCTCCATAAGAACCATATATTCCCCAAGGGTCTAACTTAAAACAGCTGCCTCCGGGCCCTGGGAGGTTGAGTCAACTGTAAAGTTTTTCTTCTGATTTTTGAACTATTTTTAACGAAATGGCTATTTCAAATATTTTTAATGCATGTATAATTCCCAATAATAGGCTACATAAGCAATGGGCAAATTTATAACTTAGACCTATTCCCACGAGGATCGTGTATCACCAAAGGCATAGTTGTTCGGCCCTTCAACTATTCTGAACAAAATAATACTTTTACTACTAACACATTACCTCAGCAACAAGCCGCCTGAGGCCAACAGGCTAAGCACAGTCCTCTTCCATCCCAATCTATTCAAAGCTTCCCTCTTTACACTCTCCCAGAAAATTTCCATTGCATTTAAAGCTTTCTCTATGACATCCTCCCACCCCAACCACTGATAACCAGCTTTCTGTTTAGCCCTAGACGCCTGGACAAAACGACAATCTTAGGTAATCTGTCGTCCTTCCTCTGCAAAGCGCGGGATGCTATCTAAAAATTTTGATTGGACGATTTTGAAAAAAAAATTATAGTTATGTATTCCTTCCAGAATTTTTTTTTGCATAGGCTACGATTCCACCTCGAAAATAGCTTACTCCTTTAGCACATCTATATTTGAAGAAAGATCTGTTTTTTTCTTAAATTTTGATCCTTTTTTTCAGATCACGAGGGACCCCAGCGTGCGGTAAACATTTTTGGAACCCCCTCCTCCCAAATAAAAAATCTCTCCCACGGAAATTTTCTCTATTGAGAATTTTGTGAAGAACTTGAATGATTGGGTGGTTCTTTTTCAAATTGTCAAATATAACTTTTTTTTATATCTAACTAGCGTCCAAACTTCTTTATTTTTTTACACTTACGAGAAACAGAAAAACTTTTTCGCCGAAAAAAGTAGGCCTAGTATTTTTTTTTTAGCTGCCATTTTTGTTAGCTGCCATCGGATTACATTTGGCTCTTAATAAGGGCACTAGAATTCAAATTTACTTTCGAATGAGTCCCCTCTAAAGTTTATGTGACAATCTCTTCAATAAAATCTTATATAACCCCGGGTTTTGGGGGGATGCTTTATCCCTATTGTTTTTGTTTGTATGATACTATGTAGGACGTTTGGGGAAAAATTCTCCCACGTATCCCCCCATCAACTTCTCCAACCCCAACCAAAAAATCCCCCTGAAAACGCCTGTACACTTCCCAATAGCCATTATTATATGTAAAAACAGGTCAAAGTTTGTAACTTGCAGCCCCTCCCGCGAGGATTTTGGGGGAGTAAGTCTTCCCCAAAGACATATCTATTAGATTTTCAACTATGGTGAATAAATTGGCCATCTCAGAGTTTTCATCTGGTGACTTTGGGGAAAAAATGAGCGTGGAAGGGGGCCTAGGTGCCCTCCAATTTTTTTGGTCACTTAAAAAGGGCACTAGAACTTTTAATTTCCACTAGAATGAGCCCTCTTGCGATATTCTAGGAACACTGAGTCGATTACGATCACCCCTGGGAAAAAAACCAACAAAACAACAAAAAAAAACAAATAAGCACGCATCCGTGATATGTCTTCTGGCAAAAAATTCAAAATTCCACTTTTTCGTAGATAGGAGCTTGAACTTGTACAAAAGGTTCTCTGATATGCTGAATCTGATGGTGTGATTTTCGTGAAGATTGTATATATATATATATATATATATATATATATATATATATATATATATATATATATATATATATATATATATATATATATATATATATATATATATATATATATCTATATATATATATATATATATATTAATGTGTGTGTATCTCTCTCTCTCTCTCTCTCTCTCTCTCTCTATCTCTCTCTCTCTCTCTCTCTCTCTCTCTCTCTCTCTCTCTCTCTCTCTCTCTCTCTCTCTCTCCCTCTCTCTCTCTCTCTCTCCCTTTCTCTCTCTCTATCCCCTCTCTTTCCCTCTCTCTCTCTCCTCTCTCCTCTCTCTCTCTCTCTCTCTCTCTCTCTCTCTCTCTCTCTCTCTCTCTCTCTCTCTCTCTCTCTCTCAAAGATTGTGCTTTTTTGCAATCCATCCGAGGGGAATATATAATGGAAAGAAATCATAAGGAGGACACAAAAATTGAAACTTCATAAGAAGGAGGTAAAGAATGATGTTTTGATTAGGTTGGGGCGGAGGAGGAGCGTGTGTCGCTATGTTGACCTCAGGGGACTTGGTGGAGTCGTTAGCAATAGCTTTAGCGGTGATCAGCGGCAGTCTCAAAAGACGTCTCGCATGAAAACAAAAAGAGGGAGATAGGTGGATTCCCCCTTGATATATCTGGTCAGGTGGCGGAATATAATAGAATCTGTAATATTACAGCCCAGACTGCAGTGATCTTAGCCTGATTTTACGGCAATTCTATTCAATATCCATTTCAATTTATAAAAAGAGGCTACTAAAAAATATCAACCAGCAGATTAACTGTATTGACAACCCCCTTCCCCTTAAAGAACAAACTTAGTCGCAAGTTTTCTAAATAAGGAAAGGGGAGCAATGGGTCGAATACCCATAATGTTACTACTAATCAGAGATGCCAAACATTTTTGGGACCGTAGTGTCGAAATGAGCGAATACTTT
>NC_088879.1:38535607-38589240 GCF_032884065.1 Artemia franciscana | reverse complement strand
ACCGTGTCTTGGCTGCTTAATTAAGCGATGCGAATAAAAAATTAGTTTAAGAATACATGAAATTATATGTATATTAACTTCAAACTCTACATAATTCTTTTTTAATTAAAACAAATGCTGTTATTTCTAACTAAGGTTTATTGCTATTTTTGGATCACCGAAATAAGAAAAGATATATATATATAATGAAAAGAGAAATCACCAATGCAACAGCACAAAAAAAAAGAGAGAGAGAAGGAGAAAAGGAAGACTATTTTCCTAAATTAGTGATTAATATAGACCAGCACTTGAATGAGGCCTTAACCCTACTCATCCATACAATCACATAGGTCAAACAGCATAGCCATACACAATCAACCATAAAGAATAATCCATGGACAGGCAGTCATGTCGTCAATAAGTATAAGTCGTCATTTACCAAACAATAGAAAAAATAATAAAGACAAATAATTCAGAGGCAACAACCCAACACAAGGGCTCACAAGGAGAATACACTGGCCTAGATAGGGTTTCGCCACTTTAAATTCTCTACCCAGCCAAGTGTTGTGGCTACCATAGATTATCCATGGCATCCCCGTGTCAGGTATCACCCATAAAATACATGCCTATGAACGAAAAAATAAACAGCAAATGTAAAACAACCAAGTAACACCAAAACAAGCTTATCCTTTCAATATATCCCTCCTTCTAGCAACAATAGGTAAACTAAATATAATAAATTTTACCAAATCACAAATATTAACACATTGCAAAAAATCTGAATGAACTAAACAATTATAGAATTCATCTATATGAATTCACATTTTAGAATTCGTATATATATATATATATATATATATATATATATATATATATATATATATATATATATATATATATATATATATATATATATATATATATATATATATATATATATATATATATTTATATATATATATATATATATATATATATATATATATATATATATATATAATCAAATCTATTTGATATATTCATCAAATCTATAAAGTCAACAACCTGATATTCTCCTGTAAGAAAAAGAGCTTTTTGAGATATTATATTGCGTTTGTATATGTATCTATTGAATTAACTTTGCCCATCTGAAACACTTTTCAAACATTTTAGATCAATTTACCCGATGGGCTCCTGAGATTTTAATGATGTTTATTTTTAATTTCCTTGGTACATTTATGCTTTTTTTTTTCGTCAACCCCAAGACACTGACTTGATTTTAAGTTACAACCTCGCTAATTGCACCAAACGTCTTAGGAGGCCCCCAGACGACATTACTCAAAACACACACAATAAAAAATCTTTTGTGCCTTCAAAACTTAAAACACTTTTCCATTTTATTGCCTTAATTTATCTCGAAGAAGTTTTTAAAAGTAAATTTGATAATCTAAAAGCTGGGAATGTGTTATATTTACTGCTGCTTCTTCTATAAGTAAATAAGAAATTCACTTGTCACCCAATATTTATTCGTCAGCTCGAACTTAAGCCCTGCAGGTGATAAAAGGATGTTTATCAGGCCTGCCATTTTTTAAACATGGGCATTTTGGTTTCAATTGGTATTCAGTACTTCAGTTCAGTACTGAACTGACTCTTGTCGAGGCAAGACATCTTTTTTACTTCGTGATATTTTTCTTAACTGTAAAATCCTGTTTTTTATCAATTACTGCATTGTTAATTGCAGTGCTCCTCATATTTGGATTTTATGAAGAAAGGGGCCCATGCCTGTAAGTTTCTTTGATATGTCAGTTTGATGAGTTGAGGAAGGAAGCGAGACGTCCCATCAGACAAAACTCGCGCCCGGCATCAGACCCTATTCTTGTATCTGTTTTAGTTCTTCGGCATAAGGATAATATTATGGCTAGTTTTGGTAATCTAAGAAATACGGGGAAAAGTGTCAGTAATGACCTTCCATTCGAATTGACAAAACGTCGGAAAGAGCTTCTGAGTACGGCTTATAATTTAAGAAATTGTGAAGTTCCCTCCGATAAAGTGTTTCACACCAAGGTGATTCAAAAGGGGATTAGATTATGGCTAGAATCCAAAAAGACTCCTAGCTCCAACTGGATCAAGGTTTGATGACGCATGCTACGACCCGTTTACGCTAGTTTTCCCCTCGACCAATACTGATTTTGATTCTGACGCATGATCATTAGCGAGTGCTCGCTTCCACTCTATATATTACTAGTTGTTGGGGTTGCGCTTCGCGCCACCCTAACACCTAGTCGGCGGGGGTACTCTATAACCCCCCCCCCCCAAAGCCCCCCCCCCCCCTCGCGAGCCAAAGTCGTTACGCACCATATTACCTGTGAATACACCTGTACACCTATTACACCTGTACACCTTACGCACCATACACCTGTGAATATAGATATATATATATATATATATATATATATATATATATATATATATATATATATATATATATATATATATATATATATATATATATATATGTATGTTTGTAACTACGTAAAAATTCAGAATATACAACATTGTTCGCTGTCCCATTGTCTGTGCATATAAATAGATTGTCCAGTTTGCCGACTCTTGAACATGCAACCTATAATTGTCAATGGGAAAAACAATCTGTATTTAGATCTATACCTCATTATTCTAATGATTTCCCTTGAGGTTTGTTGATGGTGATTGCTAATCAAACATGCCCTGTGTCCCCATCGTCATTTATATATCCCCCTGTGCCCCTCCGGTGTCCCCGTTGTAGTTGTGTCCCTGTGTCCCAGTCTTCATTTATATTCCCTGTGTCGCGGTCGTCATTTATGTCCCAGTGTCCCAGTCTTTAATTTCTCTTTGAGTGTCCCGGTCGTCATTTATATTCCCTGTTTCCCGGTGTCCCGGTCGTCATTTGTGTCCCGATGTCCCGGTCCGTAATTTATCTTTGATTGTACCGGTCGTCATTTATATTCCCTGTGTCTCGGTCGTCATTTTTGTCCCGGTCTGTAGTGTCATCTTATAATGACAAAATATACAAAGCCTTATATACTTATAATGACGTCATATGCAAGCCCACAAACAAACAAACATGCATACATACAACTTATTTATATATATATATATATATATATATATATATATATATATATTTAGTTTCTTTTTTAGTTTTTTTTATAGTTTTTCTTTTTTTCAGTTTTGCAGGTTTTTTATTTTTTTTTAGCTTTTTTTTCTTTTTATTTTTTTACCCTTTTTTTTCCTTTATTTAAGTATTTTCTTTTTAGGTTTTTTCTTTTTTGCTTTTTTAGCACCATATTTGTTACGTGCCATTGTAGTTGTGTCCCTGTGTCCCACCTGTGAATATAGATAGATATATATATTTTATATATATATATATATATATATATATATATATATATATATATATATATATATATATATATATATATATATATATATATATATATATATATATATATATATATATATATATATATATATATATATATATATTCTTTAACTACGTAAAACTTGCGAATATACAACATCCTTCACTCTCCCATTGTCTGTGCATATAAATAGATATTCAGGCTTACCAACTTTTATTTGTCCATGGGAAAAAATCCATATTCAGATCTACACCTAATTATTCTAATGATTGCCCTTGAGCTTTGTTGATGGTAGTTGCTAATCGAACATTCCCTGTGTCCCGGTCGTCATTTTTATATCCCCCTTCTGCCCCCCGGCGTCCCCGTTGTAGTTGTGTCCCTGTGTCCCGGTGGTCATTTATATTTCCTGAGTCCCAGTCGTTATTTGTGTCCCATTCTATAATTTCTCTTTGAGTGTCCTGGTCGTCATTTATATTCCCTGTGTCCCGGTAATCATTTGTGTCCCGGTCTGTAATTTCGTCAGTCGACAAACATGACGTCAGTCGACAAACAACTTCATGACGAAATAGAGCTTACTCCTTACAGTGACGTCAGTCGACAAACATGACGTCAATTGACACACAAACATGAAGTCAGTCAACAGACACCCAAACAAACAACTCATTTTTATATATATCGATATATCAAAAAAATGTGCTGTTCTTTATTGCTGCTTATCCTATTGTATTTTTCCTTTTTATTTTTCATTCTTTTCCCTTAGTATTTACACCTTCCTGTGCTATTTTACTTGTCATTTTTTTTTGTTTCAGATCAAAATAATCAAGTTCGTTTCTTAGCCTTTTTACTTGGGAATGTTAAGCAGTTGACGTCACTGGTGTTCATGCGACTACAGCATGACTCTCGATCACTTGTATCGGTAAATAATCATGGTTAATATTAATTCTCCGTTGGGGATTAACGTCAACATAACATTAGGGAGATTAAATGATAATGAATTTAAGAGAATTGATTTTAATGAAATTATAAATAATCCGGTTGGTACGAGTTTTGATGAAAATTTTAAGAATGTTATTGATAGCGTGTTTGTGGAGGAGCAGAGATTTTGGGGCTTTGGAACTCGGTGGGGTGATGTTCTTCTGGTTGTGCATCTTAACATTCAGGGCCTAAATTCTTCATTCGACGATATTAAGTCTCTGTGAAATATTTTTGAATGAGAATAACCAGGTACTTTTGGATATTCCCGGTTACATGTCGATTTTTCTTAACCGTAGGATGGGCAAAAAGGTGGACTCGAATTTTACATCCAAAATAATTTTCAGGCTGTACTAACACATGATTTATGCATAAATAATGAAAATATTTGAGTCACTTTTTATTGAAATCCCAATTAACGCTAAGGAAAGGGTAATAATTGGCGAAGTATATCATTCTCCAAGCAGATCTGTGACTGAATTTCTTGAAACATTAGATGACGTTCTTAGGAAAGTTCTTGCTGAAAAATATGAAATTATATTGATGGGTGACTTTAACCTTGACCTTATGAAATCGTCATCTAGGCAGGCTTCTAATCTCTTGTCTTTACTAAGTTCGTACGGATAGTCTCCTTGTATAAACATACCGACAAGGATTTCAAACCAGTCAGCAACATTAATTGACAATATTTTTTTTTCGCTACACTCCATTAAGAATGAAGTACTGCTTTCTGACAATTCTGACCATTTGCCAGTTTCAGCCCTCTTTCAAGTCCTTCAAAATCCACAAAGATTAGTCCCCCAGGATAAACCGCGATTTTGTTGCTCACCAGTGGAGCTGGATAGATTGAAAGAAGATCTTGGTACATATAAATGGGACTTTTCTTTATCAGAAGATATTAGTTTAGGCAACTATAATGACATATTTGGCCGGTTTTATGACACTGCTAAGGGAAAATTCACGTCTCATTGTCTGAGAGCCCCTTTAAAAAATCCTCGATCAAAAAGATCAACACTTGTAGCTCCCTGGTTAACATCTGGAGTCGTAAAGTCAATAAAAAGGAAGCAGAACCTTTGGAAGGAGTATAAGAAAAGACCAAATAAGGCCAAGTTAGAATCACTTAAGTTGTACGGTAATTTTCTAAAATCAATTATTCGCAGAGCTAAAACAGTATATTTTACAAAAGATTTGTTGATTGCGGTAAAAATATAAAAAAGACGTGGGACGTGATTATGGAAGTTATTCGGTCATCCATAAAACCAGAAGGTCTCCCTAAGTCTCTCATTGTAGACGATCAACTTGTAACAGAAAATGGCCAAATTCAACATCATATGAATAAATTCTTTGCGGAGATAGAGAAAAAAACTGCAAGTAGTGTTTCCTATTCCTCTGTGTCAAAGTCTTGGAAGCAGTTCTTAGGTCCCTCGTGCTTGAAATCAATGGTTATTGGGGAGGTTACGGTGCAGGAAATTAGAAATATTGTTTTGTCATTAAAGAATTCTTCAGCAGGTTTCAACCAAATTTCTGCTAAAGTAATTAAACATAGTCTTCCATCGATTGTCACCCCAATTTACCATTTGATTAATAAGTAATTTCAACTAGGAGTTTTTCCCCAACGTCTTAAAATTGCACGTGCTATAGCTCTCTTTAAAGGATGTGACTGAAATGATCCTGGGGACTACAGGCCGATCTCTCTTCTGTCATTGTTCTCTAAGATATTTGAAAGAGCAATGCTCAAACGTCTGGTGAGATTTCTTGAAGCTAATTTTTTTTCCATCAGTATGGGTTTGGGTTTCACGCAAAGTATTCTACAGAATATGCTTGTAATAGACTTCTTCAGTTTATACGACGATCTCTAAATTCTAATCTTATTCCTCCAGCCATTTCTCTTGATGTAAAAAAAGCTTTTGACAGCCTAACACATAAGATTCTCATTGGTAAACTTTGTCATTTTGGTGTTTGTGGAGAAGCATTGTCTTGGTTCTCGTCATACCTAACTGACAGATCTATAGCCACGGAAGTTACAGACAAAAAGTTCCAATTGAATACGGAGTACCCCAAGGCTCTATTTTTGGGCCTACCCTCTTTCTCATATATGTGAACGATCTCTACTGACTTTTCAACACCCCATTTAACAATGTTTGCTGTGGATTTTGTCACAAATATTACTCTCAGAGTACGATGGTTTTCACACTTGATAGTCGAGAAGAATTAATAGCATTTGCAGATGACACTACTTTAGGTGCTGCAGCTCCGGATGAATCATCCCTTATTCTAAGGCTTCAAGTAATGACTGAGAAAATACTCTTTTGGTTTGACATAAATCAACTAACTTTAAAAGTAAAAAAGTCCTACCTTCTTATTTTTTCTCGTAAAGGTGTGAGCTGCCCCAAAGTTACTGAGCTTCATAAACCAAGAGGCTCTTTAAGTCGTTTCCCGGATCGATACGTGCGATTCCTGGGAGTTATTTTGGATGAAAATTTATTATTTAGGTGGCATGTTCATATAATAAGAGTGAAAATTTCTGGCGGACTTGGGATCATCCCAAAAATTAAAGCGTTTAATTCCTTTCCCTATCCTCCGTCTTTTATACTTTTCTCTGATTTACCCTTATATATGTTACTGTTCGTCTGTGTGGATGTCCACATTTCCCTCCGTACTTGCTCCTATTCACAATCCTTATGAAAAAGCGGCAAGGATTCTCCGGTCTCCTACACATTCTCCTCTTGACCTCCTCAAAATTAAAGATATTTATGTTTTAGCTCTATCTTCGTTGGCATATCAATACTACCAGGGAGATCTCCCATGTTGTTTTTTGGGACTGCTTAAACTAGTAGGGGAATCAAAATTATATATGGTTCGTAACCGGGATGATTTGATGATTCCAGCTAGTCCCTCGGTTCGTTCAAACTTCGGCCTGGCTGTGACTGTGGGTTGTACTTGGAACTTGGTTCCCGCTGGGATCCAGCAGTCACGAACACTTGGCTCCTTTAAGAGACAGATGAAGAGTTTCTTATTAAATGTTTCTTATAATTTATTTTTTTTGGGTTGTTGTTTTGTTGGTGTTGTATCCTCAATGATGCGAGAATTTTAATTTGTATTTTATTGTCAGGTGATGTGAGGGTCGCTGTTTCGTGGGGACTGCCGGTGAGTTGATTTCTTTTCCTTACATATTTATATTTAGATGTTGGTTAGTATGTTTATGACAAGTTTTATGATTCTTTATTTATTGTATGCCGTTTCCCAAATAATTGGCCATTGAGCCCTTTGTGACATTATTTTTGTTATTGTTATTTTGTGAAAATAAATTGAACTTGAACTTGAACATGAATTCATTTTCAATGCACCGTAAATGAGTTCTATATCAACTTGGCATGCAATTTCAGTATCGTATGAAGAAAAGAAATAGCTTTATTAACTGAGAGTTTATTATCACTTAGAATTTATGCATATTTTTAAGTTGTTGTGAGATCTAAGAATGAATGATGAAAGACTTATTGTATTTAAATTCGATTAAAATATCGTTTTATGACATTAAATGGTATCCCTAAATAAGAAAAAGGAAATAGCTAAATATCTTCTTCTCTTCATTCTTCTTAAAGATTTGTAACAGGGGGGAGGTGGTGAAATAAAGAGTTTGGTGGTAAGTTTACTCAGGGGGGTTTTTACCTTGAGGTGCTTGGGACTTTTCTAAGTCTTAATAGCTTAATGCGGATGTGAGATATGGGAGCTAAATTATTAACAGAATAAAAAGGCTTCGTATACAATCCCCAGTAACCTGGGAGACAGAACCATCTCAGTGATGTTCGAGGTGTCCTGAGACAATATAGATTCCCTTGGGACCGTACCTGAAGACTAGAGGAACTGTATCTGATGCCCTAGTACATAAACAGAAGATGATTAAATACAATAAGGTTTATTTACTTACAAGATACAACTTTGGATAAGACAGCTTCAATAACTCATAGCATGAAAAGGTGCACATGAACACTAGAACTTGACTATATCAAAACTCTCCTGAAACTGATTACCAGCTCCTTGCATTGAGCTAATATATCCAACGCGATTTCTAAACAAGAACTCCCCGTACAGGCTTGGTGACCTGGGCAGTTGACCTCCGCTACTGTTGGTATTCTCCAATCATGTGACTAGTCCCGCATCCAGAAGTTATTTTCATAACAAGGATTTCCCTTCTGGTTTTGAGTCGAAAAACCCCAGAGTTCAAATAAACCAGTTAGTTGGTTCCAAAAGGAACATTTAACTTGTGTCTAAATGCACGTAGTCCAAATTATTGAATAACTGCTAAATTCTATATGATTTTATTTAAGTCTTTTTCTAATTGAAAATTACTAAAGGGGTATCTTTGAGAAATTTGGTCCTGAACTTAAAAGCTTCTAGAAGAGTATGGATGAGAGATTTGGTCCTGTATTTGAGAATTTCTAAGGGGGTGTAAATGAGAGATTTGGTCCTGGATTTCATAGAGGGGTGGGGCTGGTCTATATGTTACAGATTAAGCCTAAGTAAAATAAGTTGATGATTTGGGGATTATATAATTTATTGTGGTGCTATTTAAATATTTTAAATCTGATTTCTTCTTTTTATTAGGACCACTCTGGGCTACGGTAATATATTGCATATTTTTAATCTATTGAAAATTGTCCAAACTGTCTAAGAGTCGTAACTTTTGGTATGTAGTTTGAAAGTTCTTCCAACAGATTGAGAACTTTAAATAAGTTTTATTTCAGAGAGTTTAGTTACTGCTGGCGCAAATTAATTTTCATTTATAAATCATTATAAATAGTCTTATCTCTGCTCGTTTTTCTTCTGCTAAACCTATGGCAAATAACCTTGAAGTGTCACAAGACTCCTGCCCAAGACATTCCCTTCTTTAAACCCGGTTCTTCTAAAATAATTACAATTTTAATTTCTTCCCCATCCCTTTTTCTCTGCGTTCGCAATTAAAATAGTCCTTTTAAATCATCTTATTATTATTTATTAGGCCCATTAAAACAAAGAATGTAAACATCTTCTTTAAATTTCAGGTTTGAATCAAGCATTACATTCTTAATCTCTGATCTTTACAAGTTATATCAATATTAATTTATTAATTTATAATATTAACAATTATTAATTTACCATTTTAGTGAACAATCTTTGTTGGTTTAAACATACTTCCCTCATTTGTTTCTGAGAGACAATTTACAACCTTCTGAGATCTTTGGACGCTATAAGTGTCCATTAATTTAGTTTAACATACCCTGAAAGGCCTAGACAACATCCATTGCTTGTTAAATATCAAAAGATATCTTATTAACATTCTTGAAATGTAAAGTTTCTTTTGATTTAATTTCATGTTTAATTCATCTTTTTCTAGAGGTTTCAGTTTAATAAACGTAATACATTTTTAGATCTATTTAGTATTTAAAATGGTGACATCCTGAGCACACTTTTACTCTTTGGATTTAGTTCAAAATTCATAATACTAGTAATTTCAGGAATAGCGGTAGGAGGAGAAGGCGTGACATTTATAATAAAAAATTATCTGTTGTGATTCAATAGTAGATTGAGTCAAAACCAAACTAAGCACTATCGAAAATTACAGTAGTAATTGCTCATAGTCAAATGTGTAAACCGTTGTAATAGAAGTGAATAAGTCTTAGTTGTAGTCAATTCTCGTCCCAGTCATAATTAGATACCATTAACTGTGGTTACTGTTACATCTACAAGCATTCAAAATCGTTGAGCTGATATAACCAACGCGATTTCTAAACAAGAACTCCCCGGACAAGCTTGGTGACCTGGGCGGTTGACCTCCGCTACTGTTGGTATTCTCCAGTCATGTGACTAGTCCCGCACCCAGAAGTTATTTTCATAGCAAGGATTTCCCTTCGGGCTTTGAGTCAAAAAAACCCAGAGTTCAAATAAACCAGTTAGTTGGTTCCAAAAGGAACATTAAACTTGTGTCTAAATGTACGTAGTCCAAAGTATTGAATAACGGCTAAATTCTATATGAGTTTATTTAAATCTTTTTCTAATTGAAATTTACTAAAGGGGTATGACTGAGAAATTTAGTCCTGAACTTAAGAGTTTCTAGCAGAGTATGGATTATCGATTTGGTCCTGTATTTGAGAATTTCTAAGGGGGTGTGAATGAGAGATTAGGTCCTGAATTTTATAGAGGGGTGGGGCTTGTCTATATGTTAAATATCGCCTTTCCCGTTGTAGATTGATGTCCCCATCAATCAGTCTAATCCCTTTCTTTAAACAATGAATTTAATCCTTATTGTCTATAAATTTTTTATTATAGTTCCATAACCTTATAATGATAATTTAAAACTTAAGAAATATTTTCCTTCACCTTATATGTCCTGCACCTAGCACTAAAAAAAATTAAATAGCAACAGCACTTAACATTAACTGTTATTTCACATGAATACTTGGATTCAATTGTTTATTTTTATTTGAATTATAAACAATTTTAACAGTTATATTTAATTCTTAATTGATCCAAGCCATTTTAACAATAAAGTGTAAAATATACAACATTATATGAAAAGATTGCCACTGGTACTTATATTTAATTTAAATTATTAATTCACTATTTGGCACTTTTTAGTTGTTCATCACTTATTATTTTAGGATATTATTTTCACACCAATCACAATTTTCGTGTCCTTGCCCTATTTACTGATTGAACATATATAATGTCAATTTCTAATCTATCACCTTTAATTGTTTTTGTTGTTTAAAAATTTAGCAATGGTAAAGACTGTCTTGTTTTCACGCTTTCACAAAATGGGAAGCGCGAGACCCGGAATCACCTATCCCCAGCAGTTTAAGTACAAAAGTACCACCAGTACTACGGCTCTTCCGTCCCATTCCAGCCCCCTTCTGCATTTTAAGCGTTATCTTTATTGTCTTTAATTCAATTGACTGAGGTAGTATTTAAGACCTTATTTTGTAGTTGATTCCTAAGTTAAAAAAAAACTAGGATTCAGGATGTTCTGTTCTAAATCTTCATCTAGGTCTGTGACTTTGCTGACATTAGGTTTCCATATTGAATTAGGTTATCATCTATGGTGTCTTCGTAGGTATGTTGTGGTTGTACCCGCTGGCTGGATGTTACGTCTTCTCTAGTCTACGGTGTTCAGTCAGAAAGATGAACATGATTTTAGTAAGTAGTTGGTTCTATTTGGGATGTCACTTGGGTGATAGTTGTCCGGTTGAATCAGATGTGTTTTTCGGGCATTCTTCGGCGGTTGATAAATTATGATAGTTGCTTTCCAGTCTTTAATCATGACGCTCGTCGGCAAATGTCAAGAGTATGCCAGATTCTGTAATAAAAAATTTGCCAGCAGAATCATGTTGTCAACACATAAAATGATACTAGCGATACGATAATATGAAGCATTATTTTAACATAAAATTGCATAAAAATAACATATAATTGCATAACAGTAATATTATTTTAAAATTCAAAGGAAAATTGAATGTACAATTTCTAAGCAGAAATTTTAAATTCTAATAATTTTTCAGGTACATTCGAAGTAACGTGATGTATATGAGGTTATTTAGTAATTAAGAATATTTTTATGTGTATTATACTATTTCTATATTATTATGATTACCTGTCAACATAAAAACACTGAACAAAAGAGGGTGGCTAAATATAAGATTACATAGAGGTCTTAATTTATTCTGGATTATACCTTAATCCAATTTTTTAAACTTCCAACCCGTGATTAGTCGAAAGGTAATAGATTTTGCATCATAGCCTTTCAATCATTACGCCTTGGAATATTTTTAGTTTGGAAATAGAGCAACAAAATTACAAGAGATGACCTCTTAAATCTCTTGCACATAAAAAAGATAGGAACGAATTTTTCGTGCTTATTGGAGGTCTATATTTACATAAGATTTTCTGCCAAAAGTATTTTTGATGTATATGCCAAAAAGTAATACAGTATGTTGCATCATAGCCTTTTAGCTGTTATACACCAACAATATTTCCTACAGTAGGGAAAGGATGTTAACGTACGGGGAAAGACCTCTCAATTTTCCCGGATTATTACATCCTCCCTGTTAAATTGGCTTAAATATCATCAGAAGCTTTAGGGTTCAATTGATGCATCTCTTGTGCTTCAATTGCATCATTATTTATCCTTTTTCGCTTCAGGAGTTTCCCATAGTTAATTGTTTGTAGCGCTCTTATTGTTAGTGAAATAAGAAATACCATGAATATAGTGATTATAATATTATACCATGAGTTTGGTGAGAACAAACTGTATTGGCTCTCCACGTATTTCAACCTTTGGTCTTCGTCAGTGAATAAGGGTATTTAGTTCCAACGTCCTGTAATAATATTTCGGTTCGATAGCTGGGATCAATTTTTTCTGTATTGTTATAGCAGGATAGGGTTCCTACCGTCTTTTTAGGTACTGTAAATAACCATAAGTCGTTCCGCAAATTAATGAAAGTTTCTCTTTTGGTATTTCCTATTAAGGCTTCACAAGAATCAGGAATATTTTGTTGCTGTGATTCCTTTAGAAATAGATCTAGCATGCAAGATCCTATCTTTACGTTATATATAGGTAATGTTAGTTGGCAGACCTAATTTTTAAATGACACGCATTCTTTTAATTCTTCGGAATTTGCTAGTGCGTATTTTCTTCTGTCTTGATCTATTAACATATATTCCGCTTCTGCGATAATGCTCATTAAGGAGTTTGTCTCTTTAATGTTGATCGGGAAGGTAGATATTTTGTATAGGTCATATATGGATTGTTGATTAATTAAAGGAATTGTGACTACAGCAAATAGTTGCTCATTGATCTCGGTGATATGCACCTTTAGTTTGGTATAATATAAAAACAAGTTAGTTACTTCTGGTTCTACTGGTAAGTGGAGACCAAATGTTAAGTGAGTTTTTATTTCGTTTAGGATGTTCTTAAGATCCGAGGGATCCACTAAGTCGTAAGAAAGGGATCCTCCTGTTAATTCAAATAACGCGAATTCAAATTTACTTACATCAGTGGCTAATTTCAACAAATACATAATAACAATGTCGAGTGACACCATCGTTAGGCTGGAATCAGAGATTACTCTGTCTACTTCATTTTTAAATAGTTCATTGTGTTGACTGTTCTTGAGATTTTCTTGGATATGGCCTCAATTTTGTCTTTTTGATAATTGGCGATACTTGCTTGTATTTTCTGCACATGTAGTGTTGTATTCATGGCTGTGTTGAGCCTTTTAACATTATCTCTTAATATATTTAAATCTTCTTCGGTTGACAAACCGAATAGTCGAGAAGCAAGCTCCCCTACAGTTGGAATTAAACTTGTTGATCTTTTATATTTACTCCTCCAGAAAAATACTTCAAATATACGGGTTTTGCTTTGTTTAAGCTTTTGTATTTCTGTATTGAATAGTTCAAATAACGCTTCCAACCTTTGTCTATATAATATGAGGAATGCCTGATGAGTTGATATTTTATGGGCATTTTCCATGGTTAATTCCGGGAGGGGTTCGAATTCATTCTTCGCTGGTTCGTCAGGCATGGCCAGTCACGCGCAAGTTTTTTTACCATCTATTGTCCAACATTCTCTCCAGTGATTTTCATCTTGACGTTTTTTGTCTCCATCCATATTTTGTGTTCTACCATAGTCTGTCTCGACAAAAGGAATTTGCCATCTAACTTGTATTCTTCCCTTCTTCATAGAAATCCATATCCAGCTAGTTGATCGATACGGTTGCCTTACTGTTATTAAAATTTCATCGTTGTTACTTGGCATTAGTACACCAAGGATAGTTTGTGTAGTAATTTCTGACATTGAGGTGTCTAACTCTATCGGTTGCGGGTAAGTAGTTGATGGGTTTGACGTGGGGAATGTTTCTTCCACTTTCGTTATTTGGGTATATTCAGTTTCGATTGTTGTTGGAGTAAATTCAGTTTCTGCTGTAGTTTCCTCATTCTGAGTATCTTATTTTCAGAAGGTAGTCGTTTCGTATTTCCTTGAGGTGCTTTTGGAGATTTCCATTAATTTGTTAGTGTTTTCTTCGGTATTAGAAGTAAGATGTGGAATATTGGAGGTCATATTGATTTTGGTAGCTTCCGTTATAACGTTTATTATTCTACAGAAGTATTGACATATAAACTTGTATTTCGGTTTGCTGGTACCATTAGTGGAATTTGATCCGTCTTCAATATTTTCTATACCCCTTATTATATCTGGTATTTTATTTGTTCGTGTTACAAGGTCAGATACAATGTTTGTTGTTTGGGTTTCAATTGCAGCGGTTTGTTGTGTGTTTGGGGAAATATTTCTTAAGTTTTTCGTTTAAACTTCTGTTGGCTTTATTTCAGACAAATTTATTTCTTCTTGTACGGGTTTCTTCTCAGCCTTGTTAGCTTGTTTTGGTCCCTTCCATAGTTCTTTGAAGAAATTCCATACTGTGGGTAATTTGTTTAATAACGCATACTGTCCATCATAAAATTTTCTTTGTCTAGGTTGGGTCTTAATTGGTTTAGTTATATTTTGGGTCTCTTTATCGGTATCTGAGTTTTGGTTTTCGTTAATTGATCTCTTTTTTCTTTTTTCGATGGCTTTTCCGAGTCCTATAGCTTTATGAATTTCGGCCATTTTTGCATCAAATCATCTACTATTCTTTTTATTTTGATTTTGGGATAGGTAGGAGATGGTATATCTTTCTTTACTTTATGGTTGCTTTTGCTTGCTTATAGTCCCTTGTCTGATTTTAAAAATGGAAAAATTGATTCTTTCAGGTCAAATGTATTTTTCTCCAGTCTTATAACTTGTTTGAACAATGTTTCAAATGGCTTAAGGTCTAGCTTCATAAATATTTTCCAAGCGTTGTTACTAGTTGGAAGTGAATTTTCGTGTTTGAATATTATCCCCTGCTTTACGACATCTTGTGTATGGGCACTTATAAACATGGTCATCAAAAATGTTAAGATGATCATTTCTTATCTGTAATTAACATTTAATAAATTATTTCTTTAATAAATATGATAGAAAGGAAAAATGGATTGCGTGACGGTGAGATTTATCAAGTATTATTTGAATTGTTGAGCATGGATCTAAGGGGCTAATAACCTTATAGTTTAATTACCAATAATTATTGTTAAAATAGCTAACTTAAAAATATTAATATATATCAATTAGAGCTGAAAAAGGAAGTGATCGTTTTTTCATAAAACCAATTGACAGTCGAACAGTTCATGGTAACAAACTGTAGTAAGGAGCGACCTGGCTCAATGGTAACAAAACTCTAAAAAAAAGCTTAATTTTGATGTTTAAAGATATATCAAAAGAATCGAATTTTCATGTTAATTCTGAATATGAAATTTTCATTAAATTTAGCTTTTGTCATCAAAAGTTAAGAGCCTGAGAAACATTGTCATATTTTGGAAAATAGGGGGAAACACTCCCTAAAAGTCATAGAATCTCAACGAAAAGCATACCATCGCATTCGGCGTATCAGAGAACCTTATAGCAAAAATTTCAAGCATATCTCTTCAAAAATGTTGAATTTTGTGTCAGAAAATTAATCATGGGTGCGTGTTTTTAGAAGATAAAACAGTAATAATTTAAAGTTGTAATCGATAGGTACTTTAATATGTATATTGTCTACAAACCAAAGGACCAACTTGAGTCTTACTAATAATTTTTGTTTTAAGAAAGACTTTCTTAAAATTTTTTGTTTTAGGCCTGGGATGGGGTCAATTCAAGACTTATTCTTTGTTCATTACTCGCTACTAAAAGTGAGCTTGGGGGGAGATGGATGGAAACTTGCAACATCTACATTAAGGTTATTCTATTGTTTATAAAAACACCTAGATATTGAAGGAAATAATAGCACTTGCGTTCAGATAGAATCACTGTTAAACTTCTTCATGATTTTAGACGATAAAGAACGAAAATTATTTAAAATTTTGCTAACCAAGAGGAAATTTTTTAACAACACATGTCTGATAATAGTATGAATTAATTTATTTGTTTGTTACGGCTTGAAGCGTACCTTACTGATTGTGCAGGTGTAATATAGGAGTAGGCATATTTTATTATCAAAGTTATGATTTTTGGTTTAAATTAATTGGTTAAAATCTAATTGTGGATGGGCTATTGTAGTCTGGAATTTAAAATGAGGAATTATTATTATATTATAAGATTATAAGGCCTAGTAATTATGTTTTATAGATCATAGCTCTTTTTTTTGTATACACTTTGAGAAATAATTATAGTTATTCCAAAACTTTCACAAATTGGCTGAGGGTGTCGTATTAAGGTATAAGAGTTTGACTTCCAACAAGTTTAGTGTTCTTTTGCACTTGAACTCTTTCCAGCTCAAAATTAAGTAATCTAGTCATTAAAACAAAAAAAAACTTTTGATTTATAATTTAAATTGACTTATAATTTAAATTTACTGGAATTTTAGGCTAACTTCAATAATAATTCGCAGGCTATTAGTCTTTTGAAATATAAGTTTATATTGTCTCATAATTAGGGAGAGATTGTACCATAAAAAGTTAAACTATTAGATTAAAAATTTCGAAAAATTTTACAACTTTTTCCCTCTCTTTTTTTTGCTTAAATGAATATTTGTTATAAATCACACTTTTCCAGCCGAGTTTCAATCAAAGGGATATTTAAACTACCCTGTATTGTGAAATTTTCTGTAGGGGAAGGAAAATTATTTTATTTAAATTTATACACATACGTACATATGTATTAAGCATGTAGTTTAATATAGCCTACACTTTAAAATAATAGTATTTATGTTTAATTAAAAATTCTTTTAATTTTTAACCAACAGAGTCGGTTAAGGGATTAATTTAACACCAAAGGGATGGTTTATATATAAAAAAAAATTGAAGAAAAAGAACTTTTAACAATTAATTAGTTTGATGATGATGATAATGATTTTATTGAGTGACCAAACCTTTGCAAGTATTTCACTGCTAAATGTCTACAAACTAACACTACATAGGAAAAGCAAAACAAACAGACACTTGAACAAGTGAATCTAATAACAATATTGATTTACGATCTTAAGGAGAATTAGGTTCTTTAGGCTATTTATTTTTAAATGAAAAGAAATGTATTTTTTTTGAAATAGTATATAAATTGGCTAAATTATAAGCATATAAAAATTTTACGTCGGTTTAATTTCTAATTACAAGTCATGCTTTCTTCAATAAGTTTTTGTTTATAGTACTACTTTGTTTAGATTAAAATGAAATTAAACTACTTTATTAATAAATGCTTATTTGTTCAGCACATGGTGTAGTTTGGTTAACACAAACTGATTAAGAATTTTTTTTTATATAGCACATCTAATTTTAGTCCTATACGGCACGTAGCACAGCGTGTAGCGGCACATTTTTATCTTAGTTAAGTTTTACTAACTAGCACAGCGCAATATGGCGTAATTTTATACGGTTTATTAAATGTTGTTTCTCATTAAGTTTTTCCTTGTATAAAACCTTCAAGTTAGTTAGGAAATAGATATGTGTGTTATTTTCAACTTGATTGAATAAAAGAAAACGCAGTTTTCCAGTAGGTGAAAATACCTTCCTAACGCAATTATTTATATCGACTAAATATGTGCATTATAATTACAGCATTTTCGAAAAACCTTTAGATTTGAAGTGCTTACTAATTAGACAAGATCTGAACATTCAGGTTTATTATATCCGAAGTTTACGACTTGTCATTTTGGCTCGTGAATAAGTTTTGCTTGATTTTTCAGAAGATAATAATTGAAAGTTTTATTAGGGTACATTAGGGGGAGTATACCAGGATGCCTTTTTATTACTTTTGGACCGAGTGCTAGTTGAATTTAGGACAATGTTGCACATTGTAAGTTGATACATGCAATTTCTCAATAGGATAAGGCAACAATGTTGACCTGATAATTAAAGGTTCATCTCGTCTATCGTAATTATAAAATCCTTGTCTTGCCATTCATTGTTCAGTTATGAAGATGGAAACATTATAGTTTGCTTATCTAAGCGTGATATATAAGTATATTTCGTGAACGAAATGCTTAACAATTATAGTTATTGTGTTTTGAAACGTAAGTTTGGACCGTGCTACGAATCCACACAGATTTTGGACAATGTAAGAGGTTGTATTTTGTTAAATATATTTGGTACTTTTTTGTTTTAAATTAATGAAAAAAAAAAATCATTTTCTTTTATAACGTGCTATAGTTACATATAGTTACTCCGCCTCTTTTTTTCAAGGTCCAATAGTCACCTCTAGAGCTCCGCCTTCTATTTTTTCTTAGCCAATCAAATCCTATCGAATATATATTAATATTATTATAAGGGGTCAATAGGCTGAGTGTTAAGATTAAATTTTCCAAATGGGATATATTCTTGCACTTATTTATAATGGCCTTTAAAATTCTTACAAAATTAGCGGTTTTGGTAATTTTAAACATATTTAAATTACTGTAGGCATATGGATAAAGATAGTTATACGGAGGTTATCTTTTTTAGCTATGTTATTGTTGGTAAGCGTAATTTATTTATAAATTTATTACCTGACAAGGTATTTCCTGTTTCGTTCTCTTTCCTTTTCCTAAAACGTTTTTACTTTATTATTTTTTTTTTCAAATTTAGTTGCATTTAGGGGCTTTTTGTCCGAATGTTATTTCTGATATTATTTCGTAATAATTTTCTTTGCTTTTTGAGCCGAAAATAGATAGTAATTGTATACTATTTACAAGTTCTCTTCCAAATCTCATGTTTTTAAAATTGGAAGATAGGGAGGAGTGGAATTTTCGTTCCTCCTTCCTTAGCTTTTTTACTTTTCTTAGGTCTACTAACGTTAAATGTGGCTTCCAGCTCTCTTGATTTGCGAGCTGTACACCGCTCTTGGTAATTTCTTTAGTAATTTCTTCTATAACTGGATTTAAGCGTGTTTTAACTACATCTTCGTTTTCTAATTTTGCATATATAATATTGTCATCGCTTTTGCTACATATAACGATTAATTTTTTTAATTCATCGTAGTCTCGTTCAAAAAGATGGAATCGTCGGCCGTTTCCTATTAAGTTACTAGCTAAGTAATGGCACTTATAATCTTTGTAAATCTTGCGTAATATGCTTGGTTTTTCCAGCATGACAATTTTATTTCTTTTTATTAGTATTGACAAAAATCTTAGGGGCCATATGATCGTATAGCCTTTTTTGTTATAGATTTTCCAGAAAGTTTCGCTGATCAATTTTGCTACTAGAGGATATTTTTTGAGGGGGGTTTTGTCAAGTAAGATCGTAAAGGTCCAAGACGCAAGTTGTTGTTTACGTTGGAAGTCTTCTCTTCTTATTTTACGTTTAAATGAACAGAATAACAAGATAAATAAAATTTTCGTTATTAAATTATTAGTGGCAACTATAGGAATTTCAAGTAAAAGGTAGAGAGTTTGGTAACGTAAATCTCTTGTTGCATTCTTAACAGCATTTTCTAAATCTTGGTCTAATAATTTGTGGTCAATTTTAGACAAATTTAGCAAACTTTGGGTTTTACACGGAAACCAAGTTGTTCGGTTTTTCGGGTGTCTAGGGGGAGTTTTTATAGTCCTAGTTTTTGCATCAAAACTTTCCCCAATCTTCAACCTGGTAAGGTTGGGATAACTTAAAGTTCTTTTTAATGACATTATCCTTTTTCTCAATATCTGTCAGTTATAAGCAAGTTAGTTAGTTAATTGGCGGTTACCTGATTGACACTGGTTTCTTCTAGAATTGCGTATGACGTGTTTATTAAGGAATTGATTTTTCCTTTTCGCAGCCAACCAAATTTTTTTTTATTTTAAACAGTCCTTCTTTGTCTACAAATTAGAAAAATTACATAAAGGGTGTGGAAATAGCTTACTGAAACACTGTTTTAGGATCGTCAATGTCATAATTTTCCGTAATTCTTAAGATTGGTCCATTATTGGCCGGTAATTTATACTCTGATTTTAAAAGGTAGGGGGTTTTAAATGTTAATTGGAAGTCCTTGTTGTCGATTTTGGGACCATTTTCAATTTACATTATATATTTCTTTAGGATAGTTGGAATTTGGAGGCTTTGTATAGAATAATAAATGTCCCTTTTCCTTAACATTTGTCGTATTTGCTTTCTGCATTGCTCTTTTGGACTGAGTTTATTTGAGGTCGTGTGAATTATCTTATAAATAAATTGTTTACGGAAGCATAGCGAGCTAGTTGTGTCTAGGAATTTTTCATACACAATGACGTCTTTATCTGGCAAAATTTTTGATCCAAAAGTTTCATCATTCATGTAGAATTTAATTGTTACATTTTTTAATTCTATATACTGTTCATCATAAATATAATGGGTTGTATTGTTTACAGTTATTGGGTCAAAATCGGCACTATACCATAAATAATTCTCATACATTCCCAACTATATATTTTCATTTTCCACTATTTTGTATTTCACGTCTAGTAGCAACTCTAGAAACTTCAAGGGCCACACTATCTTGAAACCTAGTTCTTGCTGCGTGTGCGAAAAATTTTCGCGTATTAAACATGCTATTAAAGAATACTTAGTGGGGGGCATTGCTCAGAGTAGGGCAGCGAAGGTGTATAAAGCAATTTCGTGCCTATAATTGTAATCTTTGCTCATTATATCTTGTGAAAAGGAGCTGTATAATAGAATGATCATTCCGTGTATAATGAAATCATCTTTAAGAATGAGGGGAACTTGTAATAAAGAACTTAAGGTATTATATTGTAAGTTCCTTATTGCATTAGTTATTGCAGATTCAAGGATTATTTCACATAATTCATAGTCTATTACCGAGGGGTTTGGTAAACTTTGGGTTTTATTTGAAATCCAAAATTCTGGTCTCGCAAATATCAGGTCTTGGTTGGGTCTTAAAGCATCGGTACTACTTAAGGTTCTTCGTCGCGCCATTTTTCCCCGGTTAGTACTAGTTACGCGTATAAGCAGGCTAATTAGCTAATGAGTAATTACCTTTTCAGCCTGGAGTCCTGCTGGTGTTTCGACTAAAAATTTGTAGATTTTCTTTGTTGTTTGAATTTTTTTGATTTTAATTTACTTTTATACACGTCTTTTTTTGCTTTTACCGATTTTTTTCTCTTTAAGAAAATGTTATTTTCCCTTACTGCGTATTCTTGGGACGTTCGGTCATACATAAATCTGGCATAATGTTGGATTTCATCTAAGTGGTGGTGTACTCCTTCGTACTTAATGCAATTTTTATTTTCTTCGATTTTATATCAAATTTTAGGTGGGCTACATTTATCAATCAAAAGTAGATCGGTTTGATTGGGGCCCTTATAAAACCAGTAGCTTATATTAAATCTTTGTTGTAGTTTTCTTATTAATAGTTGAAGGCTTGTCAAATTCTTTCCTTTATTACTTTAATTCGAATATTTTATTTTTACTTCTCCTCTCGCAGGTTGGTATTTAGGGTTAGTATTTAGGGCTAATTTTAAGCCAAATCTATATGTATGAGGTTCGAATTTTGTTAAATCGTAGTTAAGGTACCATTTTTCAGCGTACACCTCTTTACCATCCTCGTCTTGAACTAAGATCGCGGCCGCGTATATAATGTTTTCTTTAGCATGAATAATTGAAATAAATTCCGTATCTATAATTGCCTTGGACATATTTTGGTGGTAAATTGGATATTTAATAATTTAAGAGGGATTTAATAACTTGGGGAAATTGGAAGCGAGAAATAAGAAATATTTTGTAAGTTAAAAATTAGAAACGTCAAGTAATAAGTGGAGAAATACAACGTACAAGGATTTTTACTCAAATTCGTTCAAAAACGGGCGAATATTCTATATAATGGGCTGAATTGGTTGGTACAGCCTTGGTTGAAGCAACGAAGGAACAGCAATCGGTAAATTGCACCAAAACAGCGTACGAACCCGGACAAGGCTCGTATGCAGTATCCGCACCAACCACCGACTATTGGCTCATGGGGAATTTGGATTATAATTTTCACTTGTTTACTTTAACACTAGCTGTAACACTGAAGAAGTAGCTTTCAAGTAGTCCTTTCAGATAGTATGCGGCAAAGCAAGCCGAAACACGCTAAACTTTGCCACCACAGCCCGCAAAGGTGCCCTTTTTCTCTATTCCAGGTTGCGTGTATAGTAGACTGCTTGTAATTTCGATTGCAATTTTAGTTTCCAAACCTAAATATTCTGTCTGGTATGCGTAAGCTATAACAATATTTATAAGCTTTCTAATTAACGTTTTGTTATTGTTAAATTATTATTATAGTAGGATATGTAAACAAAGCGACGGATTATATTATTGGAGAAATTACAGATCAAGAATTAGGAAGAGTCTCGCCTACTTATTGATAATCTTGAAGATTAAGGAATTATTTTGCGGTTAAGCAAAAATGTTAATGAAGCGGTTACACTCTTGTGATCATTCTTGTTAAAAAAGTGATTCGGAACTTACTTAGAATAATGAGAACTTTTTGTTAAGATAGGCCAATCTTTCACTTGGAGTCTTTCAGACTTCTTGAAAAGTACTTTCTTTTAAGGATGTTTTATTACGGATTGGTTCCTTGGCGAGGAGCAAAAAAATATTAAATCAATTTTTTTGAATCATGACTTGCATCATACCCTAGGATGATAGTTTGCCTATTAATAGTCTATTAATAAAATTCTGGTTTTTTGACAACTCGGCCTGACCTTGTTGTTACTTTGTCTTCAGTAGACTCGTTTTTTTTTCTTTGTCTTCGCTAGCGATATTAAGTCAAATTTTTTATATTGCTTCTTAAGAAATTTTTGACCTTTTAGTTGTGCCCTTTTTGCGTGGGCCGGTGCACTGTGTGGTCTTATTCCTTCTACGTCTTTGAGCTTATCTGCTCCTGATTCACTCTCAGTATCTGAGGAACTAGTGGTTGTAGATTTAGTATCTGGTTCTCTTGAAGTAGAAGCTTGAGATTTAAATGTCGACCCTGCTTGTGCTTCGTAAATCTCTTCTCCTCGTGAAGTAGAGGGTTTACTAATTGATTCGTCCCGTTGATTTCTGGGCTCAGGACAATTGAAGGATTCTTGGGAGCTTTGGGAGAATTCAAATGTCTTCTCGGGATGCCTCCATTGCTTGAAAGCAATATCTTCCTGGGGGTGAGGAATTGTTTGTATTAAGGTTTTCTTCCAAGATACCCAGTCCTTTGGTTTTGCTTTTGAGACGGTTATATCGTGATACTATTGTTCATCGGTAACTGGATTAGTATTAAGTGTACTTTTATTAGTCTTAATTGGGTAATTAAATAGATCCATGGCTTCCCGCAATGTTTTTCGTTGCGGCTGGTTGACCTTTTCTGATTCTATGTCGCCAGTAGTCTGTATAGCCTTATTTAATTCATCGTGTAACGATAAAGGTCTGTCTATCGGTGAAACAGAGTTTACCAAATTGTCGGGGAAACGTTTTGGAGGATAAGGGGTCGAAATTCGATCCGGAAAAAATTGTGTTTGTGGAGAAATCGTATAGTCTAATGTTTCTGACTTCTCACTTGAAGATGAATCGCTTTTCTTCCGTCTCCGCGTGACGGAGGTATTTTTTAGGGGGGTAACCATATTTGTCATTGTTAGAAATTCATTACATTTCTCCTCGTCACTACTATTCTCAAGATCTACTTGTTTAAAATTAAAAGGTTTAAGCTCACTTAGTCTAGAGCGAGGTGGTTCATTTTCGTCTTCAGAGGTATTCGATGTTGAAGGTCGAGGAGTCCATGTTTCCGTGAATTTTGCCCTTTATATACGGCTAATATGCGTTTTATAGGTTTTTCCCGTTTTTGGTTTTAATAGTTTAAAAGTAACTTCATTATCATACTTTTTAATTATTATGTAAGGGCCAGTGTATCGATTAGAGAGATTTTCGCCTTCCAATTTGGTTTCATTTTTTAAGTAAACGCAATCTCCTACTTGAAAATCAAGTCTACCTTTGACGTTATGAATACTTTTTGCCTCTTGCTTCCTTTTTTATTTTTCTATTTCTTGTTTTACAAGTTTATAAGTTTTCCTCATTCTATTGATAAATTCCTGTTTATAATCTCCAGAGTCATTATAGTATTGTCTCGACTCTATAATTTCATTATAGGGGATTCTAAAGTCTCGTCCAGATAATATATAAAATGGGTTATCACGTATAGCCTGAGAATAAGCTGCATTAATGACGTTTGTTAAATAAGGTAAGGTTTCGCGCCAATCCCAGCGATTCTCCTTCGTATAAATGCTTAAAATATTAGAGAATAGTTTGTTTCTGTTCTCGATTTTTCCATTGGCTTGGGGGTGATAGGGAAATGTTACCAATTTATTTACTTGAAGAAAAGACATTAAATCCTTGGTTACTTTTGATATGAAATTAGGACCGTTATTGCTTAATACCGTATTGGGAATACCGAAATTAAGAAATACTTTAGCAAGGGCTTTTGAGGTCGTGTAAGCACTTGGTTTTTTAAAGGTTTAGCAAAAGTGAAACCAGAAAAATGATCTATTATTGAAAGTACGCAGGTATGTCCCTTGTTGGACGCTGGTAGTCATCCGCTAGTACCATATAAATCAAAAGAAACTATGTCAAATGGAAACCTGGCCGTAGGAGTCCTTCCAATAGTTGGATTAGGGTAATTTTGGGGATTTTTTCCTTAAATTACATGTTTCACAAATATTGACATACTTCTTATACTTTGTTAAGGCTGAAGTGACAAAAAAGTATTGTTTTAATCTATGGAAAGTCTTATATAATCCTAAATGTCCTCCCACGTCAGAATGAAAAAATTCAAAAGCGGGTTTTTCCAAAATTTGGGGTTTTCCAAAATAATGAAAGTTTGATTTCTGTTAATGCTATCTGTCATTATTCTACATAATATTCCTTTATCCAAATCGTAATAATAATTATCAATTTCCTTATTAAAAGATTTCATTTCATCAGGTAGCTCTTTATCATACAAGAAATATTCTAATAGAGCAGCACAAGTATTGTCTTTCTTTTGATATATTCTTATAGAATTTAATGAAAGTGGGCTGTTTTTCTTTTCTTTTTCAACCGAATTATTAGTTTTCATTTTAAAATTTTTATTTGTTGGAGCAATTTTTGCTTTTATCGTGTTAACTTCTTCATTTTCATCTTCTAAGGAAGTATTATCTGGAAATCTACTAAGATAGTCGCATGGGGCGTTTTGTTTTCCCTTAAGATGTTCAAATTCATAATTCAAGTCTTGGATTTTCAAAATCCATCTCGCGAGGATTCCACGAAGGCTTTTTGAAAGTTTGCAAGTATTGCAGGCTTTTGTGGTCCGAACGCAGTTTAATTTTTTTGCCTACCAAATAATGTCTGAACTTGTCCAAATGGTGGATAACTGATAATAAATCAAGCTGTGTAGCAGAATTATTACTCTCTCCGGATGTCAGGGTGCGAGAAGCATACGCTATTACTCTTTCCTTCCCATTTATTATTTGAGAGAGGATCGCCCCAACTCCCTTGGTTGAGGCCTCCGTTGTAACAATGAATTGTCCTGTTTGGAGATCGGGTAGTGATAAAATAGGTTCTGAAGTTAGAGCCTTTTTTATATGAACTAATGAATCCTGAGTTATTTTAGACCAAACAATTTTTTGTGGGTTGCCTCTCGTGAGGTCTGTTAGAAGTTTCGCTAATTGTGCGTAATTTCTTATAAATTTTCGGAAATAACTCATTAATCCTAAGATTCCTCGTAATTGTTTAATTGTTTGGGTCTGCTTTATATTTTTAACAGATTTTATTTTTTCAGGGTTTGGGGAAATTTGTCCTTGCGTTACAATTACTCCTAAAAATTTTATCTTTGTTTGAAAAAGAATTACTTTTTCCGGTCTACATTTTAAATTACCTTCCCTGAATTTTTCAAATACTTTCGCTAGGGTTACTAAGTGGTCTTCCGCATCTTTGTCCATAGCTATGATGTCATCAACAAAATGAATTATGTTATTTAGGCCTCTTAGTAAATGAAGGAGGGGACTAAACAATGCACTTGAACTGGTTTTTAGTTCAAATGGTACTCTTAAGTATTCATAAGAGCCACATTCTGTTGTTGCAAAAGCTGTTTTAAAAACATCACCCTCGGCTATTTTTACTTGATGATAACCTTGTGTCAAATCTAGGGAAGTAAATATTTTATTTTTATTTGATATGGAATCTAGAATTTCGTCTATTCTAGGTAGGGGAAATTTGTCTCTAACTACCTGTTTATTTAGGGCTCTATAATCTACTAAAAGTCTAGGGTCATTATTTTTCTTCGGGACTAGAATAACGGGGGCGGAATATGGACTTATGCTCGGTTTTATTATTCGATTCTTTTCGAGTTCATGTATTTTATTTTTTAGCCATTCTTTATGTTTAAAAGGAATCTGGTATGGTTGTTTTGCCACTGGCGGCCCTGTAGTTTGGATTGCATGTTCATAAAATGGGATAAGTCCTATGTCGTCTTCGGATGTCGAAAAGACATCTCTATATTCCCATAATAAGTTGCATAGTTTTTGTTTTAATGGAATATTGTTTATGTGACTTAGTTCAAATTTCTCAAGAAATTGAGGTCTCGTTAGGGGGTATTCCCTATCAACGTGAACATTTATATTATTCACTAAGTTTTTTTCCGAATTTTTCCAATTATTAATATCGGCTTCCGATACTACTTGTATCTCTACTAAGCATGTTCCTTTGCTTCGGGTAATCAGGTCATTTTCGTGGGTGTTCGTTACCCAAATGTAACCTTCACCCTTTTCGTAATTTATAATCTGTTCTTCACAGGTTATGTATTTTGGGATAGCCTCCGACGGCAAGGCTACCCAAAATTCATTTTTATTATTAACTGGTTCTAACATTTGTGATTTTTGCACTCTCTGCATTGATTTAGGGGGAATTGTAGTTTTCCGTATTGCAAATCCATAATATTTTTCGTTATTATTTTCTTTCATTGAATTTAGAATATTCCCCAATGGTTTTTTTCCGGGAGTTTCTATTTTTTCTAGTTTTTTCCATAAATAAGAAATTTCTTGAATTTTTTTGTTCCTATACTCTTTCATGTTGCATATGTTCTCCCTTACCTTGTTTGCTTGTATGTTATTTATTATCAATTTGGTTTCCGTCAGATAGATAAACTTTGAATTTGCTACATCTAATAGTATTTTATTCGCTTTTGAAAAATTAGGGCCTATGATGGCTTGGTATGGGAAATTCTTACAAATTATAAATTGTGTATAGAAATTTCTGTTATCTTTGTGTAAGGCTAGATACACAGTTCCCTTTACTTCTAGATTATGTCCGGTTACGCTGGATAAATTGGGACAGATGTTGCTCATTCTTCGTTTAATATAATTAGGTAATTTATTAAATACGGATGTATTTATCACATTTACTGTTGCCCCTGATCTATAAGGGCTGAGAAATAAATATTCCCTGCATTAAAATTTTCAAAAATCGGTAACATATTATTATTATTTGCACTTAAAAATGGTATAATCACTGGTAGGGACCTATAAATTATTTTGCCACCAAATTTTGGTCCTAAGATTTTGGGGGCTTATATCGTTTCTCTGGGGTTCCCAGATGTCATGTGTAGAACTTTAATTTGTTCTATTTTGGGTTCCTTGATTATTATTTGAGATGGAGCTATTATATGGCTGTTGTCGGCTGATATAACTTCCTCTTGTATTTCTGTTCCAACTATTACTGGGTTGATTTGTCCTTTGACGATACCCTCCGCGATGTTGATACGTATTGCATTGGAAATTCTGATTTTGGGTGGGGTAATTATTTCTTGTTACAAAGGTGTTCCCTCGATTGCCTCTACGGGCGTACCCACTATAGTTTGACCCCCTGGACAAACGGTTACTCGTTCCCCTAATATTTGGGCGATAACTATTGTTTGCGAAACAATTTCTTGCAATATTTCCTAATCGGTTACAGGTGTAGCACCTTACTGGTTCATTATTAGTTTGTGCCCGCAATTGATTATTGGGGGCAAAACGTACTTGTCTTGGAGGTGTGGTGGTTCAAATTTGATTTCAAACAGGTTTTGGCGATGATTCTCGAGAGAAAAATCGTGGAGAGGAATCTCTTGAATTTACAGGGGTTTTGTTTTCTACAGCATTTACTGACAGTTTTGATGCTGTAGGACAATCGAATCAATTTCTACGGCTCTTTTTATTTCCTGAACTGCTAGTTCTAGGTTATCAATATTTTTAGCTATTAGTAGTCGATATAATTTTGGGTTGAGTCCCTGTTTATATGCATTTAGTATAATTTTTTCATATAATTCCCCATCTCCTGGACCGTATCGCACTTCTGTTGCGATTCTAATTTTATACAAGTACTCACGAACATTTTGGGTCTGTTCGAATGTAACTAGGCCATGTTTCAGTTTATTCAATAAACTTGTGTCAATAAATCTTTTCTGGAAGACCTGTTGCAATAATTCTATTGAGTTAATTGTTGAGGTTGTTTCTGTGCCTATTGTATTTTCGATTTTTTTAGAAACGTTAGCGCCTAAACTTTCAGTCTTAACATACTTTTTAATACTTTTAAAAATACTTTAATACTTTTCTAATACTTTGCGGTTTAAATTAATCTCAATTTTTTTTTTTATTTTATCACTGTTTTATTTTGATTCTTAAAGGTTTTGATTTTTTTTTTAAATGGGGTATACCTACATAAAAAAAATGCAAAAATAGAAATAAAATCGCACTGCACCTAAAAATGCAAAATCGAGATAAAATTGCACTGCACTTAAATATCAAAAAAATAAAATTTGAATAATCATACATGTCCATGTTAGTAGGCATTCATTGTGTAGGTACTTTCAGCTCCTTTTGCTGCTTTCTTTTTCCGACCGCGCCATATGTTACGGGGGGGGGGTTTTGGTGAAATAATGAATTTGGTGGGAAGTTTACTTAGGGGAGTTTTTACCTTGAGGTGCTTGGGACTTTTCTAAGTCTTAATAGCTTAATCCGGATGTGAGATATGGGAGCTAAATGACTAATAGAATAAAAAGGCTTCGTATATAATCCCCAGTAACCTGGGAGACAGAACCATCTCAGTGATGTTCGAGGTCTCCTGAGACAATATAGATTCCCTTGGGACCGTACCTGAAGACTAGAGGAACTGTATTAATTTCTTCCCCATCCCTTTTTCTCTGCGTTCGCAACTAAAATAGTCCTTTTAAATCATCTGATTATTATTTATTAGGCCCATAAAAACAAAGAATGTAAACATCTTCTTTGAATTTCAGGTTTGAATCAACCATTACATTCTTAGATTCTGATCTTTACAAGTTATATCAATATTAATCTATGAGTTTATAATATTAACAATTATTAATTTACCATTTTAGTGAACGATCTTTGTTAGTTTAAACATACTTCCCTCATTTGTTTCTGAGAGACAATTTACAACCTTCTGAGATCTTTGGACGCTATAAGTGTCCATTAATTTAGTTTAACACACCCTGAAAGGCCTAGACAACATCCATCTCTTGTCAAATATCAAAAGATATCTTATTAACATTCTTGAAATGTAAAGTTTCTTTTGATTTAATTTCATGTTTAATTCATCTTTTTCTAGAGGTTTCAGTTTAATAAACATAATTCGTTTATATATCTATTTAGTATTTAAAATGGTGACATCCTGAGCACACGTTTACTCTTTGGATTTAGTTGGAAATTCATAATACTAGTAATTTCAGGAATAGTGGTAGGAGGATAAGGCGCGAAATTTATAATGAAAAAGTATCTGTTGTGATTCAATAGTAGATTGAGTCAAAACCAAACTAAGCACTATCAAAAATTACAGTTGTAATTGCTCATAGTCAAATGTGTAAACCGTTGTAATAGAAGTAAAAGAGTCTTAGTTGTAGTCAATTCTCGTCCCAGTCATAATTAGATACCATTAATTGTGGTTACTGTTACATCTACAAGCATTCATAATCGCAGACGAGAATTTCCGGTGTTTTATTTCATAGGAGTTTTGGTTGAAAGCAGATTCGGTCGCAGTCATAAGTATTTAAAGTTGCAGTCACAAGTAGAGGTAATTGCTTAAGCAAAAATTAGAACGGTCTTTTTTGGAGAAGTGTGATGTTTAGATCTTCAAATTTAAACAAAATGTACAATTTAAAAGAAAGCAGCTTCCCAATTAGAATTTAAAAATAAACTTTTCATTTTAAATATGAGAAAATATTCAGCTCTAAGGCCTCAATACAAGAATTACGATACTTAAATCTCAAAATTACAAGAAGTTTGAACTCATATGAAGTAAAAATATTTATTTTGTTACCAGATTAGATAAAAATAAAACTGTTAATTCACTAGAAGAAAGACATTATTTAAAAATATGAAATATATAAAAGGTGCAATGTATCATTAAACTAGACCATCTGTAATGAAGAAGTCTCACTGTTCAAAAAAATTAGAATTCTAAATGTTTAAAAATGCAAAGAAGTTTTAAGAAAAAATGCTGAATTAGAACAAATTGGATATATTCTAAATAAGGGGTAACACTAAGCCACCCGCATGAGCTTTGCAGGAAAACAATATTTTTTTGCATTAATTATTTCGTTAATTAGTGAACAGTAAAAGATAATTCCCCCCCCCCCGCTTCTTATAACTAAATGAAGAAATGTGAAAAAAACACGCTTGTAAATAAGAGATATTGGAACTGACTTAACAATAGTTAGTACTTTTTTGTTATATTATTCATTATAGTTTCATAATGAAATTAAAAAATATTTAAACTAATTTAAATTTACGCATTAAAAAGAAATTTAAACACATGTATTCGGCAGTTTCTCCTTAGATCTGCATAAGAGCTAACAAAAATCACAAAATAAAACTTCGAAGTAAGACACATCATGAATTAAATTAAGCTGATGATTTTAATCTGCTGAACTAGGTGTTTAAAAGATTAAAATTTTAGAAATTTTTTTTTAACTCCAGGATGGAATACTATGTGTAGAAATTCATGTTAAAAGGTATAATTCTCTAAGACTGAGAACAAGCGAAGGTAATATTGTGTAGCAAGAACATCCATCAAGTAGATATCTTCATCTGCTTAGTTAGCATTAATCTTAAGAACAGTTAGTTTCATGAAGATGCTAAAACTTTAATGACAGTGGTGCAGGGTGTGTTTTTCGTAGTTAAAATAAAAATACTAGTAAGCAAACCAAGATTAGAATACAGAAGGCTATATTGATGACACTGATTTGGTGTAGAATAACCTGATCAACAGATCAGGTTTCAACTGAGAGGATTGCTGGCGCGCGTCTGTTTTGCAATATTAGCACTAAAATCCTTAGTGACTAAGTGGCACTAATAGATAAAAGGTCAAAAAGGTGAAAAAATTTGTAGTTTTGTACCTTTTTTGTAAATAATACAATATTAATAAGAATTTGCAATATTTCTCCTTGACTAGAGAAGATTTTTATTCAACATTATAGACTGAAAACCATAGAGATACAGAAATGCTGGAGAGCAAAACTATAGTAAAGTTTACATCGACAACTATACATTCCTCTATTTGACGAGATTTAATCATGTGAGATACAAATGCAGTGTATACCACTAGTAAATAGAGACTGGCAAGTGGCTGAACGTTTAAAAAGAAAATAATACCAAGCCATTTCATGTTTTAAGTGCATTAGAGTATCATTGTATTCACACACCAAGGGGGAGCAGAGACGCAGTAAAACGATAAAAACCACATCTAGAAGTATTTAACCGAAATTCGGAATCACTTAAAGCATTCATCAGAAATGTATATTTTTAACGAGGTTAAGCTTGGTATGGCAAACTAGTGGTACTGCATCAGTGTAATTAATATGTAGCACAAGTATTCCTTAGAAGCAGAGTAGGACACAAACATTCGCAAACAGACTACAAGAAAAAATGTAAAAATATATGGAGACACTAATAACATTAATAATAGTAATTTATTTATCACCCACTTCACAAAAAAGAGGATTAGTGGAGTAAAAACAAAAGAAAAACAGCAAAGTAAAACAAGAAACAAATTTTATCACACACAGAAAAAAGACAGATAAGGCGATGACCAAAAAGAGAAGAGTACGGAATGATCACAAAAACTTGAGTAAAGACAAAATAGTGCTCTTTTTCTATATTGTCCACAATTTCCTACAATTTTAGATTAACCAAGCCTCAGTTTATCACTAATATCTTTGGTAGCACGAGACTGGAGAGCATTCATATAATCGTAAACTGTTATGTCAAGCAAACAAAACGATTTAATTCGAGGAATTCTAAACCACCGCAGTATGGTGATTTTGACAAATTATTACCGTTGAAAATAAGAAACTTGCACTTGTCAATATTTAGGCATAGGCTGATATCGTGGAAAGCAGAAGTAACTGACTTCACTGAACGGGCAAGACCAGACTCAGTTTTACTAAGGAGAAAAAGGTCATCCGCATAAGCCAGATATGAGATATCAAATGGTCCTGGTGAGCAGGTAGTCAACATTTTTGAAAATACATTTTCAATACAAGCATTGAAAATATACGGAGAAAGAACTCCCCTTTGTCTTTCACAGCAATGAACAAGGGTATGACTATTATAAGAATTGTTTGATGACTTGAGGTGAAGGCAAGAATGGGAGTACTGAAAACGGAGCACGTGAATAACCAGCGGATGTACTCCTCTTTGGCATAATGTTGTCCATTCTTGAGTATGACAAACACTGTCAAATACCTTACACAAGTCCAGGGTTGCGAAATGAAGTACCTGAGATTGCAATGGGCATCTTTTATTAAAGAAGTCAAAGGACGGTGAGCATGCTGATAGCCTAGCTCGGATCTACAACGAAATTGATTATCATAATTTAGAGCTTGCTTAGTAGGAGGGTAGGATAAGTAGGATTAGTAGGATAAGGTAGTAGGAGGTTTTCGAAAAGCTTGCTCGGAGTACAAGCTACCGTTGTGGGCCTAAGAGAACTACAAGAAACCGGGTCTTTTCCTTTTTTTAGAAGTGACATGACGCTTTCGCATAAAGACGATTCGGGTACACACGAACTACTAAAATACATTTTAAAAACCAGTTGGAGATGAGACACCAGTTCGAAAGTATTAGGAACAAGATTCCAAAGCTAATTTCATCAATATCCAAATATTTTAATTTTAAACCCCTAATACCTTTAACAATAGTCCACTTTTTAACTGTAATCATGTGTCTCTGACATAAAACTTGGTAGAATTTATTACTTTTTGCCACTCACTATTGCTTTTCGGAAAAATTTCCCCGGAGTAACGAACGGCACGAAGATGACGTTAATATCCGGGTTTCGTCTTTTTTCTTAGATCAAAAACAGTACCTCGTGAAGGTGGAACACAGGTAGACCAGTCTCTTCTTCAACATTTGGCCTTATTTATAATTTTTTTTCCAGCAGGGGATCACACTTTCAGAAAGATTTTTAGGCTATTTCGTCTGACACAGATAAGCGGGACGGCCAAATTTTCAGCTTGCTTTATACATAAGATAGTGTCACGATAATAGCAATTCAAATCAGCATGAGCATTGTCAATAATGGGGTACGCATTTTTGCAAAGAAGATGAAAAGGGATACCTACAGCGGACAGTAGAGCTCAAAGTGTAGCAATGTAAAGAGGCATGTTCGCACTACACCAATCATATTTTTCAAACCACTTATGTGACAGTGATGGTTGGATCGAGTATACGTCACAAGTAACCTTAATATCAAAATACAGAGGTAAATGATCATAATCTCTGAAGATTATGATCTTCAGAATAACTTCTGAAGTTTCTAATGAATGATAACAGACACAGTGGTCCTAATTTGAGACAGAACCACTACAGTGGATAAATGGAAAACTGATTTCTTTCCTTATGACCTTAAATGCTGATGGTCAATGCTAAAATGCTGAGAAGCCTGCCTCGGGTAGGACGGGAATTCGTGGTGAAAAAAGTATGTTGAGAACTTCGCCTTAGAAAGTCTATACTGCAACCTGGGAACAGGTGTTCTTGTAAGAGAACAACATCTTGATTATATAGTTTCTCATCAAGGTTTAACACCTTATCCTTTGTCCCATAGATATTGAAAAAGCGCACTTTGACCTTATACTCATTTATGATTGCAAGCGAGAAGGTTGGTGAACTTTTGAATTAGCAAGCGCCTTTAGTTTTGAGCAACAAAAACTGTAAGAGCGTGATATCTACTACATTTTGCAAACTTGGGGGTGTTGCTGCGAGGTGAGTCACTAGAGACCATATGGGGACAAGAGCACCGTGAGCATTTGTAGTTTTGATCGGGACATTTTGCAGTAAGGTGATCTGGTGATTGAGATTTCCTGTAGCACCTAGTACTAGGAATACCAGCCGATATTCGTACCCTTGGAATAGTTCCGAGGGTATGAATATCGGGGTAAAGAAGTACTAGGAATACCTGCCGATATTCATACCCTCGGAATAGTTCATAGTCTATATTCAGTCCAGATTTAAGGGCCAAGGAAAGAGAAATTTTGTCTTCGGACGTAATTTTCACACAATTTGAGCTCCATATTTACATAGCTTCTCAAATACCCCTGTAAGCTTTACGAGGTGCAAAATCAAGATCTTGTGCAACGCCCTTTATTACACCAAAAAAGTTTTTCTCCACCATTTTTGCTTCAAAATCACGAACAACTGAGGACGCAGATTTGCAAAATTCAGCAGCGATTGCTGCTGATGCCACTTTGCCTGAGTTTTTTACCGTGATAAGATAATATATATCAGAAATCTATTTCAACCGAAAAAATGAGCTAAAGTACCAATATTGGAGAATATTTACGATAAAAATGTTAGCTAAGCAATAAAGTGCTTGCAAATGTACAACAGTATCAAAAGTGTCAAAAATATCAACTGAGCAAATATGAAGTTGTCTATTTTTGTATTTTACTAAACTCACCAGCTGACCAAGCATATGATAGGCCTGAGAACAAGCAAAACAGCTCTGGACCCTACTTGATAATAAGAAAAATTATGTTTTTATCTGAAGCATGGGCATTCCGAAGGACAGATGAGGATTTTTTAAATATTTTCTTGAGATATTGCCTTCATGTCCTTTGGGTATGTTATTGAGAAATTTTATATCAGACAATTAATACTTTTCAACTGTGGGGTGACAAAACCCAACGGATCCCTTGGGTAAAGTTTTAAATTATGACATTGGGACATATAACGATTTTATAGAATTGACTGTCAGATAAGCTACAGATGAGGAATTTGATCGGACCCAAAGGGATTGGAAATTAGAACCAATAGTGCCCAGTTTAAGAGTCAAAAGTTAGTTTTGGACAAAAAGCCTCCCCCCATGAACATCATATCCCAAAACAAACATTCGAAATTTTTTTGCAGAAATATTTTTTCTCCAGCATTGTTGAAAGGTCCAGGAATTGTGCTTTTGGGAATGTCAACCGTAAAAGACCTCTACGCATGAGCTCTAAGTCAAGCAGTTCGTTCATTGTTTACATATAACAAATAATCTTCACTTCCAATGCAGATTACTATTACTTTCCAAAAAGACAAAATACATTCAGGTGACACTTTCGTAGAATATTGAAGGGAGTGTTGAGCTTAATCTAAATTACCATATGTTTACAAGGGTTTTTAAAAGAGCTCAACTTTCAGGTAATGATAAGAGAAGTGACCACTTGACCAAAAAGGTAGTATTTGCGTGCTAATAGTACTGTAACAGCTGCCAGTTCTACTACTACTACTGCAAACACCAAACTACTACATTTAAAGTATTGAGGGAATAAACTAAGTAAATCAAAAACGCATATTGGGAAAAGAGTGTATCTAAAGAATGGATAATGGTATTAAGTTGGAGCTCTCAGGGAATGTTTAAAGGGGAGATAATTTGACCGAAAGATAAAGTATGCACGCTACTACTAATACTGTTGTCACTACCACTTCTAAAATTACTACTACTGCGACTTAAACTACTACTTCTATAATAACTACTTATAAAGCTACGAGAAATAAGAAGAAAATTTTAAGAAATTATATTAAATATTGGGTATCAAAAATAAATATCAGCAATGTCATAACAATTGCTAATTCTACTAAAATTCCTCAATTCCAAATCCCTACTTACTCTACTAGACTTCAAGGTCATAATTATAAGGATGTTTAAATGATCAAACGGCCAAGTCGACTCTACTGCTGCTACTTTTATTAGTGCTATTATAACTAATACTATTACTATTAATACTGCTAAAGTGAAATCAATGAGAATACTGCTTAAAGGTCAAAATGTGTCATTTTCATGGAATTTTGGGGGAATAAAGTGAACTGAATCTAACACATTATCCTTATGAAAGTTGTCAAAAGGATTTATCATCAATATCTTAAGAAATATTTGATGTGTGAAGTTGAAGTTTTCAGGGTTTGTAGAGTGGGATGTTCAACCAGCCAAAAAATAACATTTGTATCTTATTGAAACTGTTTCTACTCATAGTAGTACTAATGCTTCTACTACTGCAACTATTATTATTATTGCTAACTGCCACTAAAGCTAAGCATACAGCAAATAATTTGAGTGTAATCATATTGCTTCTACTACCATTACCGCTGGTACTGTGTGGGTAAACCCTAGTGGGTTTACCCACTCAGGAAAAAAGGTGGCGGAGTTTCATTTTTTACTAAGAGTCACCTTTACCCAAAGGTTATTCAAGTCCCTAGCTTATCTGAGTATGATGAAATCCTCTGGCTAAGTATTAGACCAAAATTTCTCCCTCATCCATTTAGTATTATTGCAATAGCTGTTTTCTATTGCTCCAAAAACAAAATATCGAGTCAAAGCATAATTTCAAGCCAACAACCTTAAAATTGATTCTTTTTGCACTTCACTTAGAGTAAAGCAAATTGTTAAAACACCAACTGCTCGGGGAAATACTTTTCTTGATGTTATTTTAACAGATATGTACAATTTTTACAGCCCTCCCTCAACTTTACCCCAATTAGGTGGGAGTTATCATCTTTCCATTTATTTGTCCCCCTACTCAAATCTTAAATGTAATTTCTCAATGGCTAGGACTTACCACCCTCTTCAAATTCTGGTCTTCTTTCTTTTGGTATGTGGCTGAGTAATGAAGATTGGTGAGACATTTATAGTATACAAAACCTTAATGAGAAAACATTTCATAAAAAGCTAATTAATAAATATCAAATTTGTTTCCCGGAAAAAAGGTTTAAAAGGTGCTCAAGTGGTAAGCCCTTTATTAACCAAACAATAAAAACATTAATTTGAACCAATTTTAAGCTTTTAAGAAATGGTAAATTCGATAAAGCCAATATACTAAGAAAATCTATTAAAAGAGAAATTCGTAAATTGGTACGATCATACTACAAAAATATGAACGAAGAATTGTTCACAATTAAGCCAAAAACTAGTATTCTGAGTTTAAAAAGCTATGCATTTGGAGTCTTGACCAGCCTAATTTCAATTTACCAGAGACCCCTGATGTTACTGCAAATAATCTAAATAGATTTCTTGCTTAAATTGTCCAGAGCCTTCCAGAATTGCCAATCCAATTATCAATAGGAGCCCCATCCCCCTTTTTTCCCGACTGTTTACCCGTCTGAGATAGAAAGAAGAATTGACAAACTAAGACAGACAAGTGTTTGTCCTTTGGGTATCCCGTTTTCTCTTATAAGAGCCTTCGGTGACTTCCTTTCTAAGCCCTTATCTGTCCTGTTTAACGAAGTTACTAAGTCTGGGCAAATTCCAACAATTTGGAAACAGGGTTTCATTATCTCTTTGAAAAAGAAAAACGGAAAGCCTAGCTTTGAATTGTTCAACCTATTACTCTTACTTCTATCTTTTAAAAATTGTATGAAGGATTCCTTGCAGATTTTATGAAGGAAAAAATCCCAGCTCTTACTGACCTGAAGTGATTCAGAAACCTAAAATAAACTTCTACTTCTCACTACCTCGTTTCTCTTATTGACCACTTCGGGAAAATCCCCAAAAAGCCTAATTCCTGACTAAACTTAATTTCCATTGACCTTCAGAAAGCCTTTGACCTTGTTAACCACCATATTATAATTGAGAAAGTTCAATATATTATATAGTAAGCAAGTTCAATATCGATCCCTTACTGGTAAAATTGGTTGCGTCCTTCTTAATAAATAGATCGTAGGTGGTTAAATATCAGAACCATTACTCAAATCCTCTCCCTATCTACAATGGCATACCCCATGGAACTCTCCTAGGCCCTCCCCTCTTTTCAGGCATGATCAAGAGCCTCGCAAAGGAAGTTTCTGACCGTTGGAAATTTGTTGATGACCTAACGATTGTTGAAAGTCGCTTCGAAAATTTAATAAGCGACCCTATGAATATCCTCAATGAAATTGTAAGTGAGACTTTGGAATTAGATAAGACAGTAAGCCCTTCTAAGGCCATGATCATGCCGATTTTTTCCTCAGATTCTCACCCTGTTTTTTAATCCTATATCTCCTGAAATTTATCTGTCCTCGATTAAATTACTTGGAGTCACAATTTCTTAAAATTTAAAGTAGAATATCCAAGTTAAAGACATCATCTATAAAGCTAATGCGTCTACCGCCTTCCTTAAGCTCTTAAATAAATTTAGCGTCCCCCCTTCTCACTCCGTAAGGTTGTACATGGCTTTCGTAATTTGGCACCCTGGTATCTATCGTGAAATATCAGACAAAATTGAGTCAATCCAAAGCAGAGCCTTGCGAATAATTTTCAAAGAAGACAAGGCGCCTTATTCTCTGCTCCTAAAAAAAGCTAATTGGAAAACCCTTGAGCAAAGGAGATTGTCGTTTTGCCTCCGTTTTTCAAAAAATCCAATAACAAACCCTCGGACGGCAAGTATTTTCCGCAAACGCACCATCCAGATTACGACAGCCTCGAGCTGTTTCTGAGCCTATCCCAGTTTTGTGCCCCATTCGCTGTGTAACTTCCAAATATGAAAAAACTAATTTCTCCATTTTTCTGTGAGGTGCTGCCTTAGTCGTTGCACTTATTTGCTTGCCTCCCCCCCTGTTTTCGGTTTACTTTCCCTTTTAATTAATAGTCGTTTTTCGTGTGCCTTATGCTTCGTTTTTTTTGTGAGTTTTTGGACTTTTTTTTAGTGTCCCTTTCAATTTGTAGATATACATATTTATTTCTTGTTCTTTTCTGTATTATTTCATTATTTTGTCCCCTTCCTTTTTTTAGCTTGTTTTGTTCAAGTTTAGTTGGACCGGTTTTTCTTGTTTGCTTTGTTAGTCGACTTCGAAGTCCGAGTTCGGCCCTTTGAGGGCTTTTGATAGAGACTTTTTTTAAATAAATATCCTATCTTATTATCTTACTACTATTACTGCTACTAAGGCTAAGCGTATCAAGTATATCAAAGCTAAGTGTATTTGACAAATAATGTAACTCTATTGAATTAAATGGAAAAGTTAACTATGAGCATTGAAATTTTCAAATAGATGTCAAAGCAATATCTCAAGAACGGCTTAAGATTTAAATTAGACCTTTGAAGATAAGCCAAAAAGCACTATGAGTATACTATTACACTACTAGTAAAGTTACTTTAACTAATAACGCGAAAGTATTAAAAAGCGCTTAAAAAATGACTAAGGGAGATTCAATTAAACAAAAATCCAATTAAGCACCACTCTTTAAAAGCTTGGAATAGAATGAAAACTTTTAAACGACCTTGTTTTACTGAAAATTAAAGTTTTAGTGCCCTTATTAGGAGTAAAAAGTGATCGGAAGGCAACAGCTCTATTTTTGCAGATCTAGTCACTCTGTTTCTAAATATATTGGGTATATCATCCTTCTAAACATATGCAGTTTGACCAATGTGCCTTAAAACCAAATCAGAAGGCACTGCTCTATGTTTACAATTAAACACAACCGAAATGTATCGTGAACGACTAGCTTTAAATTGAAGTTTCTTATGCTACTTTTTTAGTCACATTTTCTCTTATAATTCAAATAAATCAAATGAGTTTAAATGTATAGAAGGTGTAAAAGAGCATGAATAGTTTTCTCTGGGAACTGTATTAAGTTTTATTTTCAGGTCAACTTGAAGAGATAAACAACTAAATTAAACAACACTATTGATTTGTAGTTCAAGGTGAAAACATCTGTCTAGAATTGGATATCATAAATTTCAAACCAGTAAGCTTTTTCAGTGAATTTTAATCCCTGCGAACTAATTAGGATTTCAAAATACCTGGCAAAGGATTAAAGTTCGTGACCTTGAGTAATGTTATTACGCACCATTTAAGTAAGCGAGAAATAATCCTATAATCATAATTATCAAATCATATAGACTGATTAATTATTTTCGGAAATTTTTACTTATAAGCGAGCAAAAGAGGGGCGCTTTTCTGTAGCAGGCGTCGTTGTACCTACCGGGAGTGTTTCACCCTTAAATTGCGGGGATTAGATAGCAGGAGTCTACGCTTCCCTCGCTTATTTGCATTTTGAGTTTCAAAAATTTAGCCAACTACCATTCAGCTTTAGTGCGGTTAAGACGTGTTTTGCCCATGGTTATTTTTTTTACTCGGAATTGGATTAATAGACTATTTTCATGAAAATAGACTCTGATTCGGATACAGACTGCTTTGTTTATGCCCTGGTTCTGAACTATCTGCAGTTTAATAATAAAAAAGGTGTTTAAGCTAGAGTAATTTTAAAATTTGCAGTAGAACTCTTCGAGTCAAGTGATATTTCCAAATCGAAGAAAATCCTGTGGGATTTGCTGCCAAAACTGACCGAGCCCTGTCCAAGGCTCACGGGTTCAAACCCAGCTTTGAATCATTTGAAGGACACGTTAGATCTTCTTCAAAATCAGAGTGCTTCTGAGGACATGCCTGTCTTTGTTAACCGCTTCCCAGCCGAAGTTCCCTGTCTTCCAGCATTTGCTTACTCCAGGATAGCTTCTAAGTTTAATGGAATTCAACAGACTCTTTCGCAACTTAATGAGAAATTTCAGCTTATGATCTGGATTTCCCCAGCCTTCTGAGCATTGCTACTGGTAGTGACATAAGCAAAGCCACTGTTATTATCACGAAAGTACCGCGTGATATCGATAATGCATCTAAACGGAAGGAAAGAATTGACTGTATTTCTTGTCATGAGTGCATTGATACTGTGGGAGCCTCTGGTGATAAATTGATTGTGAAGATCGATAGCATTGCCGTTGCTGACTTTTGCAAATCTGCACGCTTAGTTTTTCGTGATTGTGAAGCAAAAATGGTGAAGAAAAAGTTTTTTGGTATCATGAAAGGCGTTGCACAAGATCTTAATCTTGTACCTCTTAAAGCTTGCAGGGGCGTTCGAGACGATATGAGAATTGGGAGCTCAAATTGTGTGAAAATTACGTTTGAAGACAAAATTTCTCTTTCCTCGGCCCTTAAATCTGGACTGAAGATAGGCTATGAACTACTCCTAGTGTATGAATATCTGCAAATTCCTAGATGCTGCAGGAAATGCCAATCACCTGACCACCTTGCTGCAAAATGTCCCGATAAAAACTACAATTGCTCACGGTGCTCTGGTCCCCATATGAAACCCAGTGACTCACCTTGCCGTAACACCCCAAAGTGTGCAAAATTGTAGTGGAGATCATGTTGCTTACAGTTTTCGTGGCTCCAAACTAAAGGCTCTTGCTAATTCCAAAGTTCCACGACCTTCTTGCTAGCAATCATGAATGAATATAAAGTCTCAGTTTGCTCTTTCAACATCAATGGGACAAAGGATAAAGTATTAAGCCTTGATGAGAAACTAGCTAATCATGATGTCGTTCTCTTACAAGAACACCTGCTCCAAAGTTGCAGTGTAAACTTTCTAAGACAAATTTCTCAGCATGCAGTTTTCATCACATATGCCCGACGTACCCTATGCAGGCCTTCTGGCGGTCTTGCCTGCATAATTAAGCGATATCTGCCTAGCTATTTGTCTCCTAGCTGCTACCAATCCTCTGAACACTATTTTGCAATCCGGCTTGCAGACTTGATCATAATCAACACCTATTTGCCCCATGATAGAAGATCTGTTTCATCCTTCTCCGGCTATGCGAATGCCTGCAATAAATTAAAGACGCTCATATCTGGTATTGAGCGTCTGAAATACAAGTGGGTGCTTATAGGAGACTTAAACTGTGACATCACTGTTTCCTCGACACGAAAGGAGGCACTTTTTCAGTTTCTACTCTCAGTATGTAAGGTCCTAACGAAAGACATAAGTTTTACATATATCCACTGTATTGGTTCTGTCTAGGATTTAAACCACTGTATCTGCCATCATTTATTACAAACTTCAGCAGTACATGTTGATTAAGATGAGAGAGATTATGATCATTTACCTCTATATTGTGATATTATGGTTACTTCTGACATTTACTCAAAACAACCCTCAATGTCGCACAAGTGGTTTGAATACCGTGATATGTCTAGTGCGAACATTCCTCTTTACCATGCTACACTTGGAGCTCTACTGTCCACCGTACATGTCCCTTTCCATCTTCTTTGCACAAATGCGTACCCTAATATTGACAATGCCCGTGCTAATTTGAATCGCTATTATCGTGACATTATCTTATGTATAAAGCAAATTGAAGATTTGGCCATCCCGCTGATCCGTGTCAGGCGGAATACCCAAAAATCAATTTGGAAGTGTGATCCTTTGCTGAAAAAGTCAAGAATAAGGCCAAATTCTGGTTAAGAATCTGGTCTTCCAGTGGTCGACTTTCTCGGGGTACTGTGTTTGATCTAAAACAAAAGACGAAATTCGAATGTAAACGCCATCTTCGTGCCATTCGTTACTCCGGTGAAACTTTTCCAAAAAGTAATAGTGAGTGGCAAAAAGTGATAGATTCTGCCAATTTACCGGATGCAAGTTCTAGTCCAACTCGTTCATCTTGGATTGAACATTATTCAAAAATATTTTCAAATGTTAATTATGCAGTGCATAAGCGTTTCTCATGTTTGCTTGAAAAAAATTTGCCGTCACGTTTATGTCAGAGACATGTGATTCCAATTGAAAAGTGGGCTTATGTTAAAGGTATTAAGGGTTTAAAATCAAAATCTTTGGGTATTGATGGGATTAGTGTTTTGAATTTTGTTCCGAATTCTTTTGAACTGGTATCTCATCTCCAACTGTTTTTTTTAAATGTCTTTGAGTAGTTCGTGGTTGCCCGACTCGTTTTATGTGGTAGCGTTAGGTCAATTTTAAAAAAAGGAAAAGATCCAATTTCTTGTAGTTTTTATAGGCCCAAAACAGTAGCTTGTACTCATAGCAAGCTTTTTGAACACCTCCTACTACCTTATATCTCTAAGCTTGCTCTAAATGATGATAATCAATTTGGTTTTAGATCTGGGCCAGGCTGTCAGCATGCTCACCGTGCTTTGACTCCTTTATTAAAAGATGCCCATCGCAGTCATTGGGTACTTCATTTTGCAACCCTAGACTTGTTTAAAGCATTTGACAGTATTTGTCATGCTCAAGCATGGGCAGCATTATGCAAGAGAGGAGTAAATCCGTCGGTAATTTACGTGCTTCTTTTTTGGTACTCGCATTCTTACCTTCGCCTTCAGTCATTAGATAATTCTCATTTTGGTCATATCCCTGATCGTTGCGGTGTAAGAAAAGGGGGAGTTCTTTCACCGTATATTTTTAATGCTTGTATTGAAAATGTATTATCAAAAATATCGACTACGGGCCCTCTAGGACCATCTGATGTCTCATATCTGGCTTATGTGGATGACGTTCTTCTAATTAGTCAAACTGAGTCTGGTCTTAACCGTTCAGTGAAGTCAGTTACTTCTGCTTACCGTGATTTCGGCCTGTACCTAAATATTGACAAGTGCGAGGTTCTTGTTTTCAACGGTAATAATTGATCAGAATCACTATACTGCGATGGTTTTAGTATTCCTCGTGTTAAATCGTTTCGTTGGCCTGGTATAACAATTTACCATTCTATGAATGCTCTCCAGTCTCGCGCTGTCAAAGATATTAGTGATAAGCTGAGGCTCGGTTACTCTAAGATTGTAGCAAATCGTGGACACTATCAAACAGTTCGTGGTAACGAACTGTAGTAAGGAGCGATCCGGCTCAATAGTAACCAAAACTCTAAAAAATTGAATTTTGATATCAATAGCTACATCAAAAGAATCGCATTTTAATGCTGATTTTAAATATATAAGTTTCATCAAGTTTAGTTATACCCATCAAAAGTTACGAGCCTGGGAAAATTTGCCTTATTTAGGAAAATAGGGGGAAACACCCCCTAAAAATCGTAGGATCTTAACGAAAATGACACCATCAGATTCAGCGTATCAGAGAACCCTACTGTAGAAGTTTCAAGCTCCTATCTACAAAAATGTGGAATTTTGCATTTTTTGCCAGAAGACAAATCACGGGTGCGTGTTTATTTGTTTGTTTTTTTTTTTTTTTTTTTTTTTTTTTTCCCCAGGGGTCATCGTATCGACCAAATGGTCCTAGAATCTCGCAAGAGGGCTCATTTTAACGAAAATGAAAAGTTCTAGTGCCCTTTTTAAGTGACCAAAAAAATTGGAGGGCATCTAGGCCCCCTCCCACGCTCATTTGTTTCCCAAAGTCAACGGATCAAAATTTTGAGATAGCCATTTTGTTCAGCATAGTCGAAAACCTTAATAACTATGTCTTTAGGGATGACTTACTCCCCCACAATCGCTGGGGGAGGGGCTACAAGTTACAAACTTTGACCAGTGTTTACATATAGTAATGGTTATTGGGAAGTGTACAGACGTTTTCAGTGGGATTTTATTTTGTTTAGGGGTGGGGCTGAGGAGAGGGGGCTATTTTGGAGGATCTTTCCTTGGAGGAATCTGTCATGGGGGAAGAAAAATTAAATGACAAAGGCGCAGGATTCTCTAGCATTACTATAAGAAAACAATGAAAAACAAACATGAAAACGTTTTTTCAAATGAAAGGAAGGAGTAGCATTGAAACTCAAAACAAACAGAGATTATTACGCATATGAGGGGTTCTAAAAATACTTTAGCATAAAGAGCGAGGCATTTAGGAGGAGATAAATACCTCGCTCTTTATGCCAAAGTATTTTTAGTAATTTCAACTATTTATTCTACGGCCTTTCTGATTCAGGGGTCATTCTTAAAGAATTGGGAAAAAAATTACGATTTATTGTAAAGAGCGAGGTATTAACGAGGGTACAAACCTCCTCGTATACATAATAAAAATATAAGATTATGAAAGTTTGTTACGTAAGTTAATTCTTAAGTTACGTATATTTTTTACTAATAGAAACGTTCGTTAAAAGTTAAAAGTTCCAGTTACCTTTTTAAGTAACCGAAAAATTGGAGGGCAACTAGGCCTCCTTCTCCGCCCCTTATTTCTTATAATCGTCTGATCAAAACTAAGAGAAAGCCATTTAGCCAAAAAAGAATTAATATACAAATTTCATTTTAATAATTTATGTGCGGAGAGCCAAAACCAAACATGCATTAATTCAAAAACGTTCAGAAATTAAATAAAAAAACTAGTTTTTTTAACTGAAAGTAAGGAGCGACATTAAAACTTAAAACGAAGAGAAATTACTCCGTATATGAAATGGGTTGTCACCTCCGCAATCCCACGCTCTTTACGCTAAAGTTTGACTCTTTGCCACAATTCTACCTTTTAAAACAATTAAAAACTTTAGCGTAAAGAGCGTGGGACTGCGGAGGGGACAACCCATTTCATATACGGAGTAATTTCTGTTCGTTTTAAGTTTTAATGTCGCTCCTTACTTTCAGTTAAAAAAACTAGTTTTTTTTATTTAATAGGAGAAAAACGCTAACTCTGCTTTACTCAAATTTTTGTGATCATTCTGTTCTCTTCTGTTTGGTATTAGGCCATATCTATTTACTGGTGATCTAAAACGTATTCACATAAATTATTACCGGTACTGCAAATTTCTTTTATGTCTACATCGTTCTTACCGGAATACAAAACTGGTTAAAAAGTATTCTGCGACAGATATTATTGGTGCTTTCGAAAAATTATCTGCGAAGCTAGCTATTGAAGTGCTTTATAGGCTAAGATGTTTTCATCGCCTTATCCGTCTATTGTCTGTGCGTGATTAAATCTGTTTCTTTTGTATTACTTTTGCCGTTTTTCTTTTGTGTTTTACTCCATTTAACCTCTGTTTTGTGAAGTGGGTGAAAAATAAATTATTATAATTATTATTATTTCTGTTAATACTATCTGTCCTAACATAAAAATAGCAAGATTGGAAATCTTAAGAAAATATATGTCTAGAAAATCCATGAAATAGACCATGACAATAAAAGACGAATATAAATTAATTTAAAACACTTTTTCATGAAAATAAGATTTTTCAAAGAAGAGTTAAGAGCTCCATCAAAATACATTTGTTTTAGCTTTTGTTGTCATAAATGCTCTAGATATATCATATTTGGTTTATATGTGTTATATCATATGTGCTTCATACATATGAAATACTTGTTGAATAATGGACGAAGATTTTGACTTTTTAGTTTTAAATGTAATTTAAGTTTTTGAAAAAGTTTCTTCATAATTAATACTTATGAAATGGCACATCCATTCTTTGCTTCAATTATCATATATAATTTTTACCTCCATCCTTTTTATATTTGACTTTCATTGAAGCAACTACATTAGAACATAAAATTTCTCATTAAATATATTTCTTAAGTTTCTGCGTGACAGTCCACCAGTCCACTATCATAGGTACAAATGTAAATAAGTAAATAAATCTTACAGCGAATGAAGTTTAAATTGAATTTGCAAATCATGCTTAAAATCGACCAAAACATTAGGTGAACATTCAAACAAACAAAAATACAAAAGATATTTATATAAATGAATGAATATATCTTGACATGAGTGAAATATAACTTGAATATGCAAATTAAGCTTAAAATGAGCAAAAGTTACTACAAACAGGAATTTGGTTACTGCCAATGCCTCCAACTGTATCAGCTTTAAGCCTACTGCGGTATTAGCCCTTCACCGACAATAATTTGTGTCTTGAATTGTATACGAAGAAACTAATAAAATCAAATTGAATCTTTGATATCTAGTGATGTTTATTGTTGAAATTTCAGGAGTTCAGTATTTTGTATCACTATAGTTTTTTTTTTTATTTTCAACCGTGTAATAACCAGAGAATAAATATTTATAGTGAAATTTGTTTTCAGTGAAGGGCAAAAGACGTCAAAGTTTTTTGACTTTGAAACTTAGGAAAGGGGGTAGTATTTGAAATCTTGTTCTAAGCAAATATAAAATTGCTTTAAACAGTCTCGGAAAGAACTTATAAAAATAAACCAATCCTTTAGTACATAATAATACTAATTACTGAAAGATCACCAGTTAAAAAATTAATTATATTTAAATTCTAATGTTTATTTTGAATGCAATAATAAGTACAACAGGAAACATTTGTAATAAAATTTGTTTTCAGTAGAGCGCCCATATTGAGTAGACTTATAGACTTTTACCGATACAGTATAAGTTTTAGGTGTTTTAAAATGTATTTATTCACGTAAAGTAATGCCTGTTATATGTTTGTTTACTATGATTGTTAAGTTATTTAGGTTTGCTTTTAGGTTTCATTTATGCTTCAATATAAATAGATTTTTGCTCAGTTTAAGCTTCATTTGCTTATTCAAATAAGCTTTAATCATTCTAACAATTAATTATTCATTTATATTAGTATCTCTGGGGTTTTTATTTTTGTTATGATTGTTTGTTTAATTTCTGTTTGTTTACGGTTTAATTTATTTTTTAATAAACATTTTTTTTTAATTTGATTTATTTTAAGTTATATTTTTTATGATCTTAAGTTTAATATGGTCATTTCTTTGCTTTGAAAACATATTTTCGGAAGTTTTTTTCTTTTAATTAATATTGGAAAGGACTCGGCTTCCTTATAAGATTTTTTCGTCATATTTTCAGAATGAATTTAAAAAAAAGGTGAAATTTCGTACAATTTTCAGGAGTTTAATATATATCAAAGAAATTTTTCCCGTTCAAGGGGCATTTATTTAGTAACATTACGCTCACGTCACTCCAACAGAAAGAGTTTTGATCAATTTTCTCACCATCCAAGCTGATGTATGGGCATCATGTTTCAGGAACACTAGATGTTTTGTGACAGGAGTGCTGATATTTGCTCCTGAAAGTCTTCGTAAATTTTTATTAATTAAACTGAAAAAAGTAAAAATACCTTCCATATATTTTTCAGTAGTTTTTTTAATAAATACTTATAAATGCTAGCATAATTTGCAGTTTACAAAGAAACAGTTTCTTTGTTCCTCACTTTTGTTCCTTAGTTATTTTATTGTTTGCTGCTGGTTATTTTCGAAGCCATATTTTTTATTTTAGCTTTTGCTCAAACTTTTGTCTCTTTATTCTTCACTTTTTTTGCTCCTTGTAATTGTTTCTAAGGGCAGTACTCTGTCTTTATGTGTTTGTTGTTCATTTTTAGTTTATCATAACTATAAACATTTGCTAATACTCTTTACCTTAGCTACTCAGATTTGTCTTGTCAAGTTTGATTCTCTATGTTGTTGAATTGTCCCTTAAGAACGATGAAACGGCTTAATACAGCTTTTTTAAAAATTGATAAAATATATTTGACATCTGATGCTTAGCTATGTTCTTTTTGAAATATCGTATTAGTCATAGATATAAAAACGATACTATCGCTCCACGGCAAAAATGATCTGATTATTCTCTTCAGGTAATATTGTCAATCATTTGGTTTTTCTTGTCTATTATATTTCTAGAGTAAATTTGTCTGCATAATATACACTGAAAACGATACAACCCATACTGTGGAAATGTGACAAACGTATATTCTTGAAATATAGTTAATAATATGACGTCACCCATATAATTTTTTTTTTTCAGAATAAAGGCTCTTAACGAATCTTTTAATTTCTGAACTAAATAAACCATTGTTTTAGGCAAGAAAATCTCACGAAGCCAATTTTCACGAAGAAGTGTGGAGCCGTTTTTGATAAAACACTTAAATAAATAATTAATACTCATTTAAAAAGACAGCATTTGTTTCTTAGAGTCTTAGTAATGCATGATTTTTTAAAGATGAAAAGTGGAAACATTTAAAATGTGTTATGTTGGAACAAGAGACCATAGCTTAATTTGCATTTACTGCAAACAAATACAAAAAAAATTCACTTTTCAAGTTTGATAAATGAAGGATAATTCAGACTATCAGGAACAGAAAACAGTTTATATACAGTAAACTGATATTTATTTCACGAGAATTTCTATTTTTTTCTTAGTAAAGTGAAAATTTGGTTAGATGTATGGCTGAAAAAATTACTTAAAAACATTTGAAATTCATTTTTACTTTTTTCAGTTTAATAAATAAAAATTACAAATAATTTCAGGAATAAATATCAGCACTCTTGTCACAACATATCTAGTAGTCCTCGAAAGTGGTGCCCGTAGAACAGCTTGAATGTTGAAAAAATTTGTAAAACATTTTTACTCTCCCTGTAGGCAAACAAAGATATGGAAGATACTAGTCCCACTTCTTTGGCTCATTTAGGACAAATTTTCTTAACATCTGAGCCATATTATCATTTAACTTCTCAACCACTATATCCGTCTCTGGGTGGTAAGCCTTGGTACGATTGGGCTTTATTCAAAGGGTCACATACAGTTTTACAGTGCTTGGAGATGACATTACTTCCATTTTAGGTCTGAATCTCTGAAACTATCCCCAACGGCAGTAAAACGGGAGTAAAACCATCCCCAACGGGAGTAAAAAGTTATTTTACTCTGGGTATCTGATTGCATAGCTGCTTATCACGAGTATCCATTTAAAATCAGTTTTACTAAGCTCTAGACGTCCCACCATGTCCATTCCTATTTCGCCAAAAAAAAAGTTTAAATCGTTAGGAGTTACTGAAACAGTTCTTTTTCTGACTAGCGTTTTCAGACAGATATTCGACAATTATGACACAGTTGGAAATGATTTGCAACTCCAAATAAACATTTTTCTAAAACTCGTTCTAAAATTCTGTTACTAGCTCATTGCCTTGCCATAAACCCTCCCATCCGTGAATTTTTAACATTTATTTCATATCTGGTCTAAAGGTTGAACGAACAAATAGTTGCTATTTCTGCTCGTCATAATTTTCATCTTGATATCGTAGTAAAGCACCACATCAGTAACAATGATATTTTTACCTTTTTGCCTCCTGTCTTCGCCAAAATCCAATATATTTGCACTGTCTCATACATCTTCTACAGCTCTGAATACTTGTTAGCTTCTGAATACTGTAAGCTTCCTTGTGATGTTATGGTGTCGCTATAGGCTCGAAGCAAATGCCCTAAGAATAATCATTAGTCTTGAAGTTTGTATAGATTTTGTACGTTTTATGGCCAATACTTTAATAGGCTGTCTCAAGAAACAAAATTCAGTTAATTTCAAAATTGAGCCCCGAGACTCAGCATGAGGCAGGTTTGTTCATATTGGTTTTTGTTGTGAACAACACTCTCTTCGTGTGTCTTGTATCCGCATATTTTCTTGCTTTTCACTTTCGTTTGACTCGTTTTAGTTCTTTGCGCTACATATCTCCGAACTAAATATTTTTTTTTGTTTCGAGTCGTGCAGTCATTGGTGACACAAGTTTTACAATTGCATATCACTGCCATTTATCTTCTAAACACATTTATTCTCCTTACCGGATATTTCTTTGTTCTTCACTTTCAATTTTCGCTTGTAGTACCTTTCATTGTCTCAAATAATATAAATGTACGCCTTTAAAAAACGACCTTTTACGTTTGGTCATTTTACTTATCTGTTTATCTTGTGTAAGTTTCCCTGCATCATAGACACTAAAAATAATAAAACTACTATTGAGACAAATATGATACTTCCAGGTTGTTGAAATGTAATCATTAAGATGATTTCACTCAAGGGATTTCTTACCTGTGAAATTGCAAAATCTGAACAAAATTCTACCGAATGCCTTATGAGAGTAAGGGTTCACAAGAAATTGAATAGAAAGCTATACGGATTTTTAAGTGCTTCTACAACATGTCATGGAGAGCGATGTGAGGGTGAGGTTCATACACCATAGCACTGTCCAGAAAAGATTTATTGTTTGTACCATTTCTATAGCTTCTATAATCTCTAGAGAGCCTAACCCCTTAGTGTTTACTTCAGTAATAGCTAAGAGAAAAGTTTGCCACGTTTACCACGTTACATAGTTTACCACGGAAAAGTTTTCATGCATATTAAATCCTTGGTGAATAATGGAACAAGATTTCACCTTTTTAGTTTCAAACGTTGTATTTTTTTTTATTTCTAGAAAAACTTCCTTCCTAATTCCTACTTATGAAATTGCAAATTCAAGAAAAATTTCTTCATTTCAATTATTAGAAATTTTTTTTACCTCTTTATTTTTCATATTTGATATTCATTTAAGCACCTTCATTAGTCCTTAAAATTTTTCATTAAATATCTTTCATTAGTATCTACACGACATTCCACCTCCTTTGCAATTATAACTAGTGCTAACAACTATCAGGTGTACTAAGTTTTCTGGGGCCAACACAGTTAGACACAATTCAACTCCGTTTTAATTTATTTAATCTATTACACCCTTTCACGAATTTACTTTTTTGTCAATTCTTTTCTTACGACATTATTCCACTCAAAGCAGGGAAGACCTATATTAATTTAGCCGTAGACAACGGCATAACCTGTTGTAGCACAGTGGATAGGTGCTCTCCTTGGTAATGCGGAGCACCTGGGTTTGATCCCCGCTGCAGGAAGGTTGGGGGACAAGCTTGCTACTTGTCCATGTAAAAAAAAAACTCAGCAAATGTAGCGTCAGCTCAACACCCTATGCGCCAGCAATGGCTCAGGAGGATACTTTTTCTTTATTTATAGACAATGGCATAAAAAGAGAATCTTTTGCAAAAATTCATACCACTTCCAAAGAATACGGCCTAAACATTTAAAATTTTTTCTCAATATGACATTAGACATTTGGCTTGAGCCACAATTGTCTTATAGCCTTATATTTCATTTACAGTTAGTCAGTCAGGTAAAAAAAATAATTCTAAGGAATTTCCTTGGGAAAACAAGTAGCAAATCTTCCTCCGTATTTTGGGATATACTCGCTTCAAAACCATGCTTGACTGTGTAATAACTGCGACATCCAATATTTTTATCCTGCTACCTTATATTCCTATGCTTCTCAAATGTAAAAAAAAAAAAACACCCTGGGACTGGAATATTCTACTTATTCTGATGCATATTTAAATTTTTTCGCTCTTTCCTCCATTCCGTATGATAAATTCTAAGAAAGTATAGATATTTTCCCTTGGAAAAAACCAATTTGTGTTCTAACGGTTAATCTTGTTCAATAACAGATCATTTCTCTCGATTGCTCAAAACAAACTAAAGAAAATTAAAATTCCTTACCTAAGAATCTTCAAAATGAACTAGGTAAATTTTTTTTCAGTCATGTAGAATTAGCTCAACCCAAGAAACAAAATATCACTTTATTTTTGTAACAAACGACTTTTAGTTTGAATCATATTCATTCAAATGTAGTACCTAAATAGACAACCAGCAATTAAATAGACCTTTTTTGAAAAGATGAGGCATTGAAAAGATGAAGTTTTCAACACAGACTAATCTTTTATCTATCTATCTTCTATATATATATATATATATATATATATATATATATATATATATATATATATATATATATATATATATATATATATATATATATATATATATACATGTATATATATATATATATATATATATATATATATATATATATATATATATATGTATATAAATAAGTTGTTTGTTTATGTGTGTCTGTTGACTGACGTGATGTTTGTGTGTCGACTGATTTCATGTTTGTCGACTGACGTCATTATAAGGATTGAGCTGTATGTCGTCATGAAGTTGTTTGTCGTCATGTTTGTTATGACGAGACTTAGTATATGACGTTATTTTAAGTATTTAAGAAGATCCTTCAAAGAGAAATTTTTAATTGTAAAATAACAGAAGAACCTACAATGGCCACAGCCGAGGAAGCTGTTCAAAGAGTCTATGCCAAAAGACTTGCGGCTAATAGAGAAAGTATGAAAAGAAAGCTTGCAGAGGAATCACATCAACAGCTTGAAAACAGGCTTGCGGCTGATAGAGAAAGTAAGAAAAGAAAGCGTGCCGAGGAATCACAA